>NC_037675.1:250716-416275 GCF_003255815.1 Theropithecus gelada
GATCGTCCGGCACTCCCCAGTGAGATGAACCCAGTACCTCAGTTGAAAATGCCGAAATCACCGGTCTTCTGTGTCGCTGGCGCTGGGAGTTGAAGACTGGAGCTGCTCCTATTCGGCCATCTTGCTCCGCCCTGTAATGCTTCTTTCTCGGTTTTATTTTCGGATATTTCACTTTTTGCCATAGTCTTCAATGTGCTGCAAATTATCACTTTTTCAGTTTTACAGGAACGGTGTTCAAACCTTCCTTATGAGAAAAGAGGTATATCTCACTGAGTGGAATGCACATATCACAAAGCACTTTCTCAGAAAGCTTCTCTCCAGTTTTTATCTGAAGAAATCTCCTATTACGCCACATTCCTGAATGTGCTCCCGAATGTCTCTTCGTGAAACCGTCCATGAGGTAGTTTCAAAACTGTGTAATAGAAAGTTTTATTTAAGTGAGATGAATAGCCATATCTATCACAAAACAGTTACACAGAAAGCTTCTTTCCCATTTTTGTCTGAGAATATTTCCTTTTTCTCCATAGCCATGCATATACTCCAGAATGTCTCCTGGTAGTGTTTACTGCAAACGGGATTCCCCAATACTCTATGAGAAGAAAAGTATAACTCTGTGAGTGGAATGCACACATCACAAAGCAGCTCCTAGGTAATCTTCTCTCCAGTATCTATCTGTAGTATGTCCGTTTTCACTGTAAGCCTTAAAGTGCTTCCTAGTATTCCTTAGCTGCCTAACCTAAAAGAGTGTAAGAATACTGCTCAATTAAAACAGAAGCTTAATTGTGCGAATGGACTTCACGTGACCTAGAGCAGTTTTACAGAAGGATTTCTTCTGGTTTTTATCGGAGGGTATTTCCTTTTCAGTATGTTCTTAAGAACATTTCCAAATGTCCTTTCTTTGGTTCCACAGAAACTGATTTCAAACTGCTCAATCCAGAGAATGACTTAACTCTATGAGATTAATACACACATCACAAAGCAGTTACTTCAAAGCTTCTCTCCGGTTTTCATCGGAAGAAGTTTCCTTTCTCAGCACAAGCCTCCAGGCGCCACTTTATATCCCTTCACAGATTCCTCAAAGACAGAGTTTCCAAACTGGGCAATGTAGTGTAAGCTTTAACTCTCTGAAATGAATGCACACGTCAGAGAGCAGTTTCCTGGAATGCTCCTTTCTGGGTTTTATTTCAGGATATCTCACTTTTTGCCATAGTCTACAATGCTCTGCAAAGTAACAGTGTTAAAACACTGCCTTATGAGAAAAGAGGTATAACTCCCTGAGTGGAATGCACACATCACAAAGCAGTTTCTCAGAAAGCTTCTCTCCAGCTTTTATCTGAAGATATCTCCAATTTCCCCACAGTCCTGAATGTGCTCCCGAATGTCCTTTCGTGAATCCGTCCATGTTGCAGTTTCAAAACTGCGTAATAGAAAGAAAGTGTTGTCTATGTGAGATGAATAGACATATCTATCACAAAGCAATGTCACAGAAAGCTTCTTTCCACTCTTTGTCTGAGGATATTTTCTTTTTCACCATAGCCATCCATATACTCACGAATGTCCCCGGTAGCTTTTTCTCCAAATGGGATTCCCCAATGCTCTATGAGAAGAAAAGTATAACTCTGTGAGTGGAATACACACGTCTGAAAGCAACTCCTCGGATATCTTCCCTTCAGTATCTATTTGAAGATATTTCCTTTTTCACCATAGGCCTCAAAGCCCTCCTGAGTATCCCTCAGCTGACCAACCTAAAACAGTGTTAGAATACTGCTCAATGAAAACAGAAGCTTAACTGTGCAAGTAGAATTCACGTAATTACAGCAGTTTTACAGAAACTGTGCTTCCGGTTTTTATCGGAGGCTATTTCTTAAGAGCATTTTCAAATGTCCTTTCTCAGGTTCCACAGAAACAGTGATTTCAATCTGCTGAATCCAAAGAAAGATTTAACTCTATGAGATGACTACAAACATCAAAAAGCTGTTGCTCAGAATCCTTCTCTCCAGTTTTTATTGGAAGACGTTTCCTTTCTCAGCACAAGCCTCTGGGCACCACTTAATATCCCTTCACAGATTCCTCAGAGTTTCCAAATTGGACAACGTAATGTAAGCTTTAACTATCTGATATGAATGCACACGTCAGAGAGCAGTTTCTTGGAATGCTTCTTTCTGGGTTTTATTTCAGGAATTTCACTTTTCACCATAGTCTTCAATGCGCTGCAAAGTATCACTTTTTCACTTTTACAGGAACAGTGTTCAAACACTGCCTTATGAGAAAAGAGGTATACCTCTCTGAGTGGAATGCACACATCACAAAGCACTTTCTCAGAAAGCTTCTCTCCAGTTTTTAGCTGAAGGTATCTCCTTTTTCATAGTAGGCCTAAATGTGCTCCCGACTGTCCCTTCACAAAACCGTCCATGATGCAGTCTCAAAACTGCGTAATAGAAAGAGAGCTTTATCTGTGTGAGATGAATAGACATATCTATCGCAAACCACATTCCCAGAAAGCTTCTTTACAGTTTTCACCGGAGGATATTTCCTTTTACTCCATAGCCGTCCATATACTCAAGAATGTCCCCTGGTAACTTGTTCTCCCAACGGGATTCCCCAGTCCTGTATGAGAATAAAAGTATAACTCTGTGAGTGGAATGCACGTGTCACAAAGCAGCTCCTCAAAAATGTTCCCTCCAGTATCTTTCTGAAGATATTTCCATTTTCGCTGTAAGCCTCCAAGTGCTCCCGAGTATCCCTTAGCTGATTAACCTAAAACAGTGTTAGAATACGGATCAATGAAAAAGGAAACTTAACTGTGTGAGTGGACTTCACGTGACCTAGAGCAGTTGCACAGAAAGTTTCCTTCTGGTTTTTATCGCAGGCTATTTCTTTTTCAGCATATTCTTAAAAGCGATCCCAAATGTCCTTTCTCAGGTTCCACAGTAACAGTGATTTCAAACTGCTCAATCCAAAGAATGATTTTACTCTATGAGATGAATACACACATCACAAGGCAGTTTCTTTGAATGCTTCTCTCCAGTTTTCATCGGAAGGCATTTCATTTCTCACCACAAGACTCCAGGTGCCCCTTAATATCCCTTCCCAGATTCCTCAAAGACAGAGTTTCCAAACTTGGTAACGTATTGACAGCTTTAAATTCCTGAAATGAATGCATACGTCACAGAGCAGTTTCTTGGAATGCTTCCTTCTTGTTTTATTTCAGGATATTTCAGTTTTTGCCATAGTCTTCAATACGCTGCAAAATATCACTTTTTCAGTTTTAGAGAAACAGTGTTCAAACACTGCCTTATGAGAAAAGAGGTATAACTCCCTGAGTGGAATGCACACATCACAAAGCAGTTTCTCAGAAAGCTTCTCTGCTGTTTTTATCTGAAGATATTTCCTACTTCCCCAAAGGCCTGAATGTGCTCCCAAATGTCCGTTCCTGAATCCGTCCATGACGCAGTTTCAAAACTGCATAATAGAAAGAAAGTTTTATCTATTTGAGACAAATAGACATATCTATCACAAAGCAGTTTCTCAGAAAGCTTCTTTCCAATTTTTGCCTGAGGATATTTCCTCAGACACGTTTCTATTTCACGTGGACTTCACATGACCTAGAGCAGTTTCACAGAAAGTTTCCTTCTGGTTTTTATCACAGGATATTTCTTTTTCAGCATATTCTTTAGAGCATTCCCAAATGTCCTTTCTCAGGTTCCACAGAAACAGTCATTGCAAACTGCTCAATCCAAAAAATGATTTAACTCTATGAGATGAATACAACATCACAAAGCAGTTGCTCCAAAAGCTTCTCTCCTGTTTTCATCAGAAGACATTTCCTTTCTCACCACAAGCCTCCAGAGCCACTTAATATCCCTTCACATGTTACTCAAAGACAGAGTTTCCAAACAAGGCAACGTAGTGTAAGCGTTAACACTCTGAAATGAATGCACACATCAGAGAGCAGTTTCTTGTAACCCTTCTTTCTAGGTTTTATTTCAGGATATATCATCTGTTGCCATAGTCTTCAATGCACAGCAAAATATCACTTTTTCTGTTTTACAGAAACAGTGTTCAAACATTGCCTTATGAGAAAAGAGGTATAAGTCCTTGAGTGGAATACACATATCACAAAGCAGTTTCTCCAAATCTTCTCTTCAGTTTTTATCTGAAGATATTTCTTATTTCCCCATAGGCCTGAATGTACTCCTGAATATCCCTTTGCAAATCCGTCCATGACGCAGTTTCAAAACTGCATAATAGAAAGAA
This sequence comes from Theropithecus gelada, assembly GCF_003255815.1. NCBI lineage: Eukaryota > Metazoa > Chordata > Mammalia > Primates > Cercopithecidae > Theropithecus > Theropithecus gelada. The sequence goes on from NC_037675.1 coordinate 254,974, forward strand.
AGTTTCATCTATGTGAGATGAATAAACATATCTATCACAAAGCAGTTTCACAGAATACTTGTTGCCAGTTTTGTCTGAGGATATTTCCTTTTTCACTGTAACCGTCCTTATACTCCTGAGTGTCCCCTGGTAGCTTTTTCTCCAAACAGAATTCCCCAATCTTCTGTGAGAAGAAAAGTATTACTCTGTGAGTGGAATGTACACGACACAAAGCAGCTCCTCAGAAATCATCTCTTCAGTATCTATCTGAAGATATTTCCGTTTTCACCATAAGCCTCAAAGTTCTCCCGAGTATCCCTTAGCTGACTAACCTAAAACAGTGTTAGACTACTGCCCAATGAAAACAGGAACTTAACTGTGCGAGTGGACTTCACATGACCTAGAGCAGTTTCACAGAAAGTTTCCTTCTGGTATTTATCGGAGGGTATTTATTTTTCAGCATATTCTTAAGAGTGTTCCCAAATGTCCTTTATCAGGTTACACAGAAACAGTGAATTCAAACTGCTGAATCCAAAGAATGATTTAACTCTATGAGATGAATACGCACATCACAAAGCAGTTGCTCCGAAAACTTCTCTCCAGTATTCATCAGAAGACGTTCCATTCACACCACAAGTCTCTGGGTGCCATTTAATATCCCTTCACAGATTCCTCAAAGACAGAGTTTCCAAACTGTGCAACGTAGTGTGAGCTTTAACTCTCTGAAAGGAATGCACACATCAGAGAGTCGTTTCTTGGATTGCTTCTTTCTGTGTTTTATTTCCGGATTTTCACTTTTCACCATAGTCTTCAATTGCTGCAAAATAACACTTTTTCGGTTTCACAGGAACAGTGTTCAAACACTGCTTTAGGAGAAAAGAAGTATAACTCCCTGAGTGGAATGCACACATCACAAAGCAGTTTCTCAGAAAGCTTCTATCCAGTTTTTATCTGGCGATATTTCCTATTTCCCCACAGTCCTGAATGTGCTTCCGAATGTCCCTTTGCGAATCTGTCCATGACGCAGTTTCAAAACTACGTAAAAGAAATACATTTTTTTTTCTATGTGAAATGAATAGACATATCTATCACGAAGCAGTTTTACAGAATGCTCCTTTCCAGTTTTGGTCTGAGGATACTTCCTTTTTCACCATGGCTGTCCTTATACTCCTGAATGTCCCCTGGTAGTTTTTTCTCCAAACGGGATTCCCTAATCCTCTATGAGAAGAAAGGTTTAACTCTCTGAGTGGAATGTACACGTCACAAAGCAGCTCCTCGGAAATCATCTCTCCAGTATCTATTTAAAGATATTTCCATTTTCACCGTAAGCCTTGAAGTGCTCCCAAGTATCCCTTAGGTAACTAAACAAAAACAGTGTTAGGATACTGTTCAATGAAAACTGAAGCTTAACTGTGTGAGTGGAAACCACATTACCTAGAGCAGTTTCACAGAAAGTTTCCTTCTGGTTTTTATGGGAGGTTATTTCTGTTTCAGCATATTCTTAAGAGTGTTCCCAAATATCCTTTCTCAGCTTCCACAGAAACAGTGATTTCAAACTGCTGAATCCAAAGAATCATTTAACTCTATGAGGTGAATACATACATCACAAAGCAGTGGCTCTGAAATCTCTCCAGTTTTTCATTAGAAGACGTTTCCTTTCTCACCACAAGACTCCGGGCACCACTTAATATCCCTTCACAGATTCCTCAAAGACAGAGATTCCAAACTGGGCAATGTAGTGTAAGCTTTAACTCTCTGAAATGAATGCACACGTCAGAGAGCAGTTTCTTGCAATGCTTCTTTCTGGGTTTCATTTTTGGATTTTCACTTTTCACCATAGTCTTCAATGCACTGCAAAATATCACTTTATCAGTTTTACAGGAACAGTGTTCAAACACTGCCTTATGGTAAAACAGGTATAAGTCCCTGAGTGGAATGCACACATTACAAAGCAGTTTCTCAGAAAGCTTCTCTCCAGTTTTTATATGAGGATATCTCCTATTTCCCCAAAGGCCTGAATGTGCCCCCAAATGTTACTTCACATCTCCCTATATGATGCATTTTCAAAACTGCGTAATGGAAAGAAAGTTTTATCTATGTGAGATGAATAGACATATCTATTGCAAAGCAGTTTCACAGAAAGCTTCTTTCCAGTTTTTGTCTGAGGATATTTCCTTTTTCACCGTAGCCATCCATATACTCCCAAATGTACCCAGGTAGGTTTTCTACAGACGGGATTACCCAATCCTCTCTGAGAAGAAAAGTATAACTCTGTGGGTGGAATGCACATGTCACAAGGCAGCTCCTCAGAAATCTTCTCTCCAGTATCTATCTGAAGATATTTCCATTTTCACCGTAAGCCTCAAAGCGCTCCCAAGTATCCCTTAGCTGACAAATCAAAAACAGTGTTAGAATACTGCTCAATGAAAACAGAAGCATAACTGTGTGAGTGGAATCCACGTGACTTAGAGCAGTTTCACAGAAAGTTTCCTTCTGATTTTTATCGGAGGTTATTTCTTTTTCAGCATAATCTTAAGAGCATTCCCAAATATCCTTTCTCAGGTTCCACAGAAACACTGATTTCAAACTGCTCAATCCAAAGAATGATTTAACTCTATGAGATGAATACACATATCACAAAGCAGTTGCTCCAAAATCTTCTCTCCAGTTTTCATCGGAGGACGTTTCCTTTATCACCACAAGCCTCCAGGTGCCCCTTCAAATCCCTTCACAGATTCCTCAAAGACAGAGTTTCCAAACTGGGCAACATAGTGAAAGTTTTAACTCACTGAAATACATGCACACGTCAGAGAGTAGTTTCTAGGAATGCTTCCTTTTGGGTTTTATTTCAGGATATTTCACTTTTCGTCATACTCTTCAAAATGCTGCAAAATATAACTTTCTCAGGTTTACAGGAACAGTGTTCAAACACTGCCTTATGAGAAAAGAGGTATAACTCCCTGAGTTGAATGCACACATCACAAAGCAGTTTCTCATAAAGCGTCTTTCCAGTTTTTTTCTGAAGATATGTCCTATTTCCCCACAGGCCTGAATGTGCTCTCGAATGTCCCTTCATGAATCCATCCATTATGCAGTTTTAAAACTGCATAATAGAAAGAAAGTTTCATCTATGTGAGATGAATAGATATATCAGAAAGCTTTTTTCTGTTTTTTGAGGATATTTCCTTTTCCACCATAGCCATCCATATACTTCTGAATGTCCCCAGGTAGCTTTTTATGCAAGTGGGATTCCTTAATCTTCTATGAGAAGAAAAGTATAACTCTGTGAGTGGAATGAATGCATCACAAAGCAGCTTCTAGAAATCTTCTCTCCAGTATCTATCTGATGATATTTCCATTTTCACCGTAAGCCTCAATACGCTGCCTAGTATCCCTCTGCTGACTAACCTAAAACAGTGTTATAATACTGTTCAATGAAAATAGAAGTTTAACTGTGCGAGTGGACTTCACATGCCCTAGAGCAGTTTCACAGAGAGTTTCCTTCTGGTTTTTATTGGAGGGTATTTCTTTTTCAGCATATTCTTAAGAGCGTTCCCAAATGTCCTTTCTCAGGTTCCACAGAAACAGTGATTTCAAACTGCTGAATCCAAAGAATGATTTAACTCTATGAGATGAATACACACATCAAAAAGCAGTTTCTCTGAAATCTTCCCTCCAGTTTTTCATCAGAAGACGTTTCCTTTCTCACCAAAAGCCTCCGGGCGCCACTTAATATCCCTTCACAGATTCGTCAAAGACAGATTTACCAAACTGGGCAATGTAGTGTAAGCTTTTACTCTCTGAAATGAATGCACACGTCAGAGAGCAGTTTCTTGCAATGTTTCTTTCTGGGTTTGATTTCCTGATTTTCGCTTTTCACCATAGTCTTCAATGCGCTGCAAATTATCACTTTTTCAGTTTTACAGGAACAGTGTTCAAGCACTGCCATATGAGAAAAGAGGTATGACTCCCAGAGCGGAATGCACACATCACAAAGCCGTTTCTCAGGAAGCTTCTCTCCAGTTTTTATCTGAAGATATGTCCTACTTCCCCACAGCTCTGAATGTGCTCCCGAATGTCCCTTCGTGAATCCGTCCATGACACAGTTACAAAACCGCGTAACAGAAAGAAAGTTTTATCAATGAGAGATGAATAGACATATCTATCACAAAACAGCTTCAAAGAAAGCTTCTTTCCACTTTCTGCCTGAGGATATTTCCTTTTTCACCATAGCCGTCCATGTAGTCCTGAATGTCCCCTGGTAGCTTTTTCTCCAAATGGTATTCCCCAATCCTCTATGAGAAGAAAAGTGTAATTCTGTGAGTGGAATGCACACATCAGAAAGCAGCTCCTCGGAAAGCTTCTCTGCAGTTTCTATCTGAAGTTGTTTCCTTTTTCACCATAAGCCTCACAGCGCTCCTGAATATCCCTTCACAAAATAAACAAAAACAGTGTTAGAATACTGCTTAATGAAAACAGAAGCTTAACTGTGTGAGTGGAATTTACACTACCCAACGCAATTTCACAGAAAGCGTCCTTCTGGTTTCTATCTGAGGTTATTTCTTTTTCAAGATATACTAAAGAGCGTTCCCAAATGTCCTTTCTCAGATTCCACAGAAAGTGATTTCAAACTGCTCAACCCAAAGAATGATTTAACTCTATGAGATGAATACAATCATCACAAAAGAGTTGCTCAGAAAGCTTCTCTCCAATTATCAACGGAAGAGGTTTCCTTGCTCACCACAGGCCTCCGGTTGCCACTTAATATCCCTTCACAGAATCCTCAAAGACAGACTTTCCAAATTGAGAAATGTAGAGTAAGCTTTAACTCTGTGAAAGGAATTGTCATGTCAGAGAGCAATTTCTTGGAATGCTTCTTTCTGGGTTTTATTGGACGACATTTCACTTTTTGCCACAGTCTTCAATGTGCTCCAAATATCACTTTTTTAATTTTACAGGAATAGTGTTCAAATTGTGTCTTATGAAAAGAAAGCTATAACTCCCTGAGTGGAATGCACACATCACCAAGCAGTTTCTCAGAAAGCTTCTCTCCAGCTTTTATCTGACAATATTTCCTTTTTCACCATAGGGAAGAATGTGATCCTGAATATCCCTTCACGGATTCACCATGACGGAGTTTCCAAGCTGCTTAATGTAAAGAAACTTTATCTATGTGAGATGAATACACATATCACAGAGCAGTTTCATAGAAAGATTTTTTCCTGTATTTGTCTGAAGCTATTTCCCTTTTCACAATAGGCATCAACATGCTCCCGAATATAACTTGGTACCTTATTCTCCAAAAGAGGTTCCCCGATGCTGTATGAGAAGAGAGGTATAACACTGAGTGGAATGCACACATCACAAAGCAGTTCCTCAGAAAGCTTCTCTCCAGTTTCAGTCTGAACATATTTTGTTTTTCACCACAAGCCTCAAACTGCTCCCAAATATCCCTTCACATGCTAAAGATAAACAGGGTTAGAAAACTGCTCAATGAAAAGAGAGGCTTTCACATGAACAGTATTCAAACACTGATTTATGGGAAAAGAGGTACATCTCCCTGAATGAAATGCACACATCGCAAAGCAGTTTCTCAGAAAACTTCCCTCCAGTTTTTATCTGATGATACTTCCTTTTTCACCATAGTCCTGAATGTGCTCCCGAATGTCCCATCTCAGATCCATCCATGACAGAGTTTGCAAGCTGCGTAATGTAAATAAAGCTTTATCTAGGTGAGGTGAATACACATAGCATAGCACAGCACAGTTTCACAGAAAGCTCCTATCCAGTTTTCATCTGAAGATATCTCCTTTTCACCATAGGTCTGAATGTGCTCCCGAATGTTCCTTCACGAATCCGTCCATGATGACGTTTTACAAATACATAATGGAAAGAAAGTTTTATCTAAGTGTGATGAATAAACATGTCTATCACAAAGCAGTTTCACAGAAAGCTTCTTTCCAGTTTTTGTCTGAGGATATTTCCTTTCCCACCATAGCCATCCATATACTCCCGAAAGTCCCCTGGTAACTTTTTCTCCAAAAGGCATTTCCCAATCCTCTATGAGAAGAAAAGTATAACTGTGAGTGGAATGCACACATCAAAAAGCAGCTCCTCGGAAATCTTCTCTACAGTTTCTATCTCAAGATATTTCATTTTCATCATAAGCCTCAAAGCCCTCCCCAGTATCCCTTACCTGACTAACTTAAACAGTGTTAGAATTCTGCTCAATTAAAACAGAAGTTTTACTGTGCGAGTGGACTTCATATGACCTAGAGTAGTTTCACAGAAAGTTTCCTTCAGGTTTTTATTGGAGGGTATTTCTTTTCCAGCATATTCTTAAGAGTGTTCCCAAATGTCCTTTCTCAGGTTCCACAGAAACAGTGATTCCAAGCTGCTCCAACCAAATATGATTTAACTCTGGGAGAAGAATACACACATCACAAAGCAGTTGCTCTGAAAGCTTCTCTGCAGTTTTCATCAGAAGACGTTTACTTTCTCACCACAAGCTTCTGTTCATCACTTAATATCCTTTCACAGATTCCTCAAAGACTGAGTTCCCAAACTGCACAACGTAGTGTAAGCTTTAACTCTCAGAAATGAATGCACATGTCAGAGAGCAGTTTCTTGGAATGCTTCTTTCTGGGCTTTATTTTAGGATATTTCACTTTCGCCGTAGACTTCAATGCACTGAAAAACGTCACTTTTTCAGTTTTACAGCAACACGGCCTTATGAGAGAAAAGCTAAAACTCCGTGAGTGGAATGCACACATCACAAAGCAGTTTCTCAGAAATCTTCTCTCCTGTTTTTATCTGCAGATATTTCCTATTTCCAGGCAGGCCTCAATGTGCTCTGGAATGTCCCTTAGTGAATGCGTCCCTGACGCAGTTTCAAAACTGCATAATAAAAAGAAAGTTTTATCTATGTAAGATGAATAGACATATCTATCACAAAGCAGTTTCACAGAAAGCTTCTTTCCAGTTTTTGTCTGAGGGTACTTCCTTTTTCACCATAGGTGTTCATATACTCCTGAATGTCCCATGAGAGCCTTTTCTCCAAACGGGATTCCCCAATCCTCTATGAAAAGAAAGGTATAACTCTGTAAGTGGAATGCACACGTCACAAAGCAGCTCCTAGGAAATGTTCAACCAGTATCTATCTGAAGATATTTCCGTTTTCACCATAAGCCTCAAAGTTCTCCCGAGTATCCCTTAGCTGACTAACCTAAAACAGTGTTAGAATACTGCCCAATGAAAACAGGAACTTAACTGTGCGAGTGGACTTCACATGACCTAGAGCAGTTTCACAGAAAGTTTCCTTCTGGTTTTTATCGGAGGGTATTTATTTTTCAGCATATTCTTAAGAGTGTTCCCAAATGTCCTTTATCAGGTTACACAGAAACAGTGAATTCAAACTGCTCCACCCAAAGAATGATTTAACTCTATGAGATGAATACACACATCACAAAGCAGTTGCTCCGAAATCTTCTCTCCAGTTTTCATCGGAAGACGTTTCCTTTCTCACCACAAGCCTCTGGGGGCCCCTTCATATCCCTTTACAGATTCCTCAAATACAGAGTTTCCAAACTGTGCAACGTAGTGTAAGCTTTAACTCTCTGAAATGAATGCACACATCACAGAGCAGTTTCTTGGAACGCTTCTTTCTGAGTTTTATTTCAGGATAGTTCAGTTTTTGCCATAATCTTCAACGTGCTGCAAAATGTCACTTTTTCAGTTTCACAGGAGCAGTGTTCAATAACTGCCTTATGAGAAAAGAGGTCTAAGTCCCTGAGTGGAATACACACATCACAAAACGTTTCTCAGAAAGCTTCTCTCTAGTTTTTAGCTGAAGATATCTCCTATATCCCCACAGGCCTGAATGTGCTCCCCAATATCCCTTTGCGAATCCGTCCGTGATGTAGTCTCAAAACTGCATAATAGAAAGAAAGTTTTATCTATGTAATATGAATAGACATATCTATCACAAAGCAGTTTCAGAGAAAGCTTCTTTCCAGTTTTTGACTGAGGAGGTTTCCTTTTTCACCATAGCCGTCGTTATATTCCCGAATGTCCCCTGGGAGCATTTTCTCCAAACATGACTTCCCAATCCTCTATGAGAAGAAAAGTATAACTCTTTGAGTGGAATGCACACGTCACAAAGCAGCTCCTCAGAAACCTTCTCTCCAGTATCGATCTGAAGTTATTTCCATTTTCAGCATAAGCCTCGAAGCGCTCCTGAGTATCCCTTAGATGACTAACCTAAAACAGTGTTAGAATACTGCCCAATGAAATTAGAAGCTTAACTGTATGAGTGGACTTCACATGACCTAGAGCAGTATCACAGAATGTTTCCTTGTGGTGTTTATCGGAGGGCATTTCTTTTTCAGCATATTCTTAAGAGCGTTCCCAAATGTCCTTTCTCAGGTTCCACAGAAAGAGTGAATTCAAACTGCTGAATCCAAAGAATGATTTAACTCTATGAGATAAATACACACATCACAAAGCAGTTGCCCTGAAAGCTTCTCTCCAGTTTTCAACGGAAGACGTTTCCTTTCTCACCACAAGTCTCTGGGTGTCACTTAAGATCCCTTCAAAGATTCCTCAAAGACAGAGTTTCCAAACAGGGCAACGTAGTTTAAGCTTTAACTCTCTGAAATCAATGCACACGTCATAAAGCAGTTTCTTGGAACGTTTCTTTCTGAGTTTTATTTTTGTGTTTTCATTTTTCACCATAGTCTTCAATGCGCTGCAGAGTATCACTTTTTCAGTTTTACCAGAACAGTGTTCAAACACTGCCTTATGAGAAAAGAGGTATAGCTCTCTGAGTGGAATGCACGCATCACAAAGCAGTTTCTCAGAAAGCTTCTCTCCAGTTTTTATATGAAGATATCTCCTATTTCTCCACAGGCCTGAATGTGCTCCCGGGTGTCGCTTCGCGTATCCGTACATGATGCAGTTTCAAAACTGCATAATAGAAAGAAAGTTTTATCTATTTGAGATGAATAGACATATCTATCACAAAGCAGTTTCACAGAAAGCTTCCTTCCAGTTTTTGTCTGAGGATATATCATTTTTCACCATAACCGTCCATATACTCCCGAATATACTCAGGTAGCTTTTTCTCCAAACGGGATTCCCCAATCCTCTCTGAGAAGAAAAGTATAACTCTGTGAGTGGAACACACACGTCACAAGGCAGCTCCTCAGAAATCTTCTCTCCAGTATCTATCTGAAGATATTTCGGTTTTCACCGTAAGCCTCAAATCGTTCCCAAGTATCCCTTAGCTAACCAAAAACAGTGTTAGGATACAGCTCAATGGAAACAGAAGCTTAACTGTGCGAGTGGACTTCACATCACCTAGAGCAGTTTCACAAAAGGATTCCTTCTGTTTTTTCTCAGACGGTATTTCTTTCTCAGCATATTCTTAAGAACGTTCCCAAATGTCCTTTCTCAGGTTCTACAGAAACGGTGATTTCAAACTGCTTAATCCAAAGGATGATTTAACTCTATGAGATGAGTACACACATCACAAATCAGTTGCTCCAAAAGCTTCTCTCCAGTTTTCATTGGAAGACGTTTACTTTCTAACCACAAGCCTCCGGGCGCCACTTTATATACCTTCACAGATTCCTCAAAGACAGAGTTTCCAAACTGGGCAACGTAGTGAGAGCTTTAACTCTCTGAAATGAACGCACATATCAGAGAACAGTTTCTTGGAATGCTTCTTTCTGGGTTTTATTTGAGGGTATTTTACTTTTCGCCATAGTCTTCAATGCACTCTGAAATATCACATTTTCAGTTTCACAAAAACAGTTTCAAACCCTGCCTTATGAGAAACGAGGTATAAGTACCTGAGTGGAATGCACACATCACAAAGCATTTTCTCAGAAAGCTTCTCTCCAGTTTTTAGTTGAAGATATTTCCAATTTCCCCACAGGCCTGAATGCACTCACGAAATTCCCTTCAAGAATCCATCCACGACGCAGTTTCAAAACTGCTTAATAGAAGGAAAATTTTTATCTATGTGGATGAATACACATATCTTTTCTAAAGCAGTTTCACAGGAAGCTGCTTTCCAGTTTGTCTGAGGATATTTCCTTTTTAACCATAGTGGTCCATATACTCCCGAATGTCCACTGGTAGCATTTTCTCAAAATGGGATACCCCCATACTCTATGAGAAGAAAAGTATAACTCTGTGAATGGAATTCACATGTCACAAAGAAGCTCCTCGGAGATTTTCTCTCCAGTATCTACCTGAAGATATTTCCGTTTTCACCGTAAGTCTCAAAGTGCTCCCGAGTATTCCTTAACTGACTAACCAAAAACAGTGTTAGAACACTACTCAGTGAAAACAGAAACTTAACTGCGCGAGGGAACTTCACGTGACCCAGAGCAGTTTCACAGAAAGTTTCCTTCTGGTTTTTATCGGAGGGTATTTCTTGTTCAGTATATTCTTTAGAGCATTCCCAGATATCCTTTCTCACTTTCCAAAGAAACGGTGATTTCAAACCGCTCAATCCAAAGAATTTTTAACTCTATGAGATGAGTACACACATCACAAAGTAGTTTCCCCAAAAGCTTCTTTTCAGTTTTCATTGGAAGACGTATCCTTTCTCACAACAAACATTTGTGCATCACTTTATATACCGTCAGGATTCCTCAAAGACAGAGTTTCCTACCTGGCCAACGTAGTGTAAGCTTTAATGCTCTGATATGAATGCACATGTCAGAAAGCAGTTTCGTGAAACGTGTCTTTCTGGGTTTTATTTCCGAATTTTCAGTTTCACCGTAGTCTTCAATGCACTGCAAAATATCACTTTTTCAGTTTTACAGGAACAGTGTTCAAAAACTTCCTTATGAGAAAAGAGGTATAACTCCCTGAGTGGAATGCACACATCACAAAGCAGTTTCTCAGAAATCTTCTCTCCAGTTTTTATCTGAAGATATTTCCTATTTCCCCACAAGCCTGAAGGAGCTCCCGAGTGTCCCATCATGATTCCGTCCATGACATAGTTTCAAAACTGCATAATAGAAAGAAAGTTTTATATACGTGAGATGAATAGACATATATATCACAATGCAGTTTCACAGAAAGCTTCTTTCCAGTATTTGTCCTAGGATAATTCGTTTTCCACCATAGCCACCCATGTACTCCCGAATGTCCCCTGGTAGCTTTTTCACCAAGTAGGATTCTCCAATCTTCTATGAGAAGAAAAGTATAACTCTTTGAGTGAAATGCACATGTCACAAAGCAGCTCCTCGGAAATCTTCTCTTCAGTATCTATCTGAAGATATTTCCATTTTCACTGTAAGCCTCAAAGCACTCTGGAGTATCCCTTAGCTGACAAAGTTACAACAGTGTTAGAATACTGCTCAATGAAAACAGAAGGTTAACTGGGCGAGTGTACTTCATGTGATCTGGACCAGTTTCACAGAAAGTTTCCTTCTGGTTTTTCTCAGAGGGTGTTTCTTTTTCAGCATATTCTTAAGAGCGTTCCCAAATGTCCTTCTCATCTTCCACAGAAACAATGATTTCAAACTGCTCAAACCAAAGAATGATTAAGCTCTATGAAATGAATACACAAATCACAAAGCAGTTGCTGAGATAGCTTCTCTCCAATTTCATCGGAAGATGTTTCCTTTCTCACTACAAGCCTGCGGGAGCCACTAAATATCTCTTCACAGATTCCTAAAAGACAGAGTTTCCAAACTGGGCAACGTAGTGTAAGCTTTAACTCCATGAAATTAAAGAACACGTCGGAGAGCAGTTTCTTGGAACGCTTCTTTCTGGGTTTATTTCAGGACATTTCACTTTTCACCATAGTCTTCAAAGCTTTGCAAAATATCACTTTTTCAATTTTACAGGAACAGTGTTCAAACCTGCCTTATGAGAAAAGAGGTATAACTCCCTGAATGGAATGCACACATCACAAAGCAGTTTCTCAGAAACTTCTCTCCACTTTTTATATGAAGACATCTCTTATTTGCCCATAGGCCTGAATGTGTTCCGAATGTCCCTTCACAAATCCGTCCATGACGCAGTTTCAAAACTGCATAATAGGCCGGGCGCGGTGGCTCACGCCTGTAATCCCAGCACTTTGGGAGGCCGAGGCGGGCGGATCACAAGGTCAGGAGATCGAGACCACGGTGAAACCCCGTCTCTACTAAAAATACAAAAAAAAATTAGCCGGGCGCGGTGGCGGGCGCCTGTAGTCCCAGCTACTCAGGAGGCTGAGGCAGGAGAATGGCGTGAACCCGGGAGGCGGAGCTTGCAGTGAGCCGAGATCGCGCCACTGCACTCCAGCCTGGGCGACAGAGCAAGACTCCGTCTCAAAAAAAAAAAAAATAAAAAATAAAAAAAAAATAAAAAAAATAAAAAATAAAAAATAAAACAAAACTGCATAATAGAATGACAGTTTTATCTATGTGAGATGAAGAGACATATCTATCACTGAGCAGTTTCACAGAAATCTTCTTTCCACTTTTTGTCTGTGGATATTTCCTTTTTCTCTATAGCCGTGCATATACTTCCAAATGTCCCCTGGTAGCGTTTATTCCAAACGGGTTTCCCCAATACTCTATAAGAAGAAAACTATAACTCCATGAGTGGAATGCACACATCACAAAGCAGCTCCTCAGAAATCTCTCCAGTATACATCTGAAGATATATCCGTTTTCAAGGTAAGCCTCAAAGCGCTCCTGAGTAATCCTTAACTGAATAACCTAAAACAGTGTTAGAATGCTGCTCAATGAACACAGAAGCTTACTGTGGGGGTGGACTTCACATGACCTAAAGCAGTTTCACAGAAAGTTTCCTTCTGGTTTTTATTGGAGGCTATTTTTTTCCGGCATATTCTTAAGAGCGTTCCCAAATGTCCTTTCTCAGGTTCCACAGAAACAGTGATTTCAAACAGCTCAATCCAAAGAATGATTTAATTCTATGAGATGAATACACATATAACACAGCAGTTGCTCCCAAGGCTTCTCTCCAATTTTCAACAGAAGGCATTTCCTTTCTCACCAGAAGCCTCCAGGTGCCACTTACTATCCCTTCACAGATTCCTCAAAGACAGAGTTTCCAAACTGGGCAACGTAGTGTAAGCTTTATATCTCTGAAATTAATGCACACGTCAGAAACCGGTTTCTTGGAACGCTGCTTTCAGGGATTTATTTCAGGTTATTTCACTTTTCACCATAGTCTTCACTGCCCTGCAAAATATCACTATTTCAGTTTTACAGGAACAGTATTCAAACACTGCCTTATGAGAAAAGATGCATACCTCTCTGAGTGGAATGCACACATCACAAAGCAGTTTCTCAGAAAGATCCCTCCAGTTCTTATCTGAAGATGTGTCCTATTTGACCACAGGCCTGAATGTGCTTTCAAATGTCCCTTCGCAAATCCATCAATAACACAGTTTCAAAACTGCGTAATAGAAAGAAAGTTTTATCTATGTGAGATGAATAGACGTATCTATCACAGGGCAGTTTCACAGAAAGCTTCTTTCCAGTTTTTGTCTGATTATTTCTCCTTTTTCACCATAGCAGTCCATATACTCCGGAATGTCCCCTGGTAGCTTTTTGTTCAAATGGGATTCCCCAATCCTCTATGAGCAGAAAAGTATAACTCTGTGAGGGGAATGTACACGTCACAAAGCAGTTTCTCAGAAATCTTCTCTCCAGTATCTATCTGAAGATATTTCTGTTTTCACCGTAAGCCTCAAAGTGCTCCCGAGTATCCTCTAGCTGAATAACCTAAAACAGTGTTAGACTACTGCTCAATGAAAACAGAAGCTTAACTGTGAGAGTGGAATTCATGTGACCTAGCGCAGTTTCACAGAAAGTTTCCTTCTGGTTTTTATCAGAGGGTATTTCTTTTTCAGCATATTCTTAAGAGCATTCCCAAATGTCCTGTCTCAGCTTCCACAGAAACAGTGATTTCAAACTGCTCAATCCAAAGAAAGATTTAACTCTATGAGATGAATACACACCTCACAAAGCAATTGTTCCAAAAACTTCTCTCCAGTTTTCATTAGAAGACGTTTCCTTTCTCATCACAAGCCTCCAGGAGCCTCTTAATATCCCTTGACAGACTCCTCAATGACAGAGTTTCCAAACTGGGCAACGTAGTGTAAGCGTTAACTCTCTGAAATGAATGCACACGTCAGAGAGCAGATTCTTGGAACGCTTCTTTCTGGGTATTATTTCAGGATATTTCACTTTTCACCATAGTCTTCAATGTGCTGCAAAATATCACTTTCACAATTTTACAGGAACAGTGTTCAAACACTGCCTTATGAGAAAAGAGGTATAACTCCCTGAGTGGAATGCACACATTACAAAGCAGTTTCCCAGAACCCTTCTCTCCAGTTTTTATCTGGAGATATCTCCTATTCCCCACAGGCCTGAATGTGCTCCTGAATGTCCCTTTGCAAATCCGTCTATGACACAGTTTCAAAACCTCATAATAGAAATGAAGTTTATCTATGTGAGATGAATAGACATATCCATCACAAAGCAGTTTCACAGAATGCTTCTTTCCAGTTTTTGTATGGAGATACTTGCTTTTTCACCATAGTCGTGCATATACTCCCAAATGCCCCCTGGTAGCGTTTTCTCCAAATGGGATTCCCCAATCCTCTATGAGAAGAAAAGTATAATTCTGTGAGTGGAATGCACACGTCACAAAGCAGCTCCTTGGAAATCTTCTCTCCAGTACCTATCTGAAGATATTTCCGTTTTCACCGTAAGCCTCAAAGCACTTCCAAGTATCCCCTAGCTGACTAACCTAAAACAGTGTTAGAATACTACTGAATGAAAACAGAAGCTTAACTGTGCGAGTGGATTTCACATGAACTAGAGCAGTTTCACGGAAAGGTTCCTTCTGGTGTTTATTGGAGGGTATTTCTTTTTCAGCACATTCCTAAGAGCTTTCCCAAATGTCCTTTCTCAGGTTCCCCAGAAACAGTGTTTTCAAACAGCTCAATCCAAAGAATGATTTAACTCTCTGAGATGAATACACACATCATAAAGTTGTTGCTCCGAAAGCTTCTCTCCAGTTTTCATCAGAAGACATTTCCTTTCTCACCACAGACCTTCGTGCACCACTTTATATCCCTTCACAGATTCCTCAAAGACAGAATTTCCAAACTGGGCAACATAGTGTAAGCTTTAACTCCCTAAAATGAATGCACACGTCAGAGAGCAGTTTTGTGCAAAACTTCTTTCTGGGTTTTATTTCCGAATTTTCACTTTTCACCACAGTCTTCAATGCAATGCAAACTATCACTTTTACAGTTTTACAGGAAGACTGTTCAAACCCTGCCTTATGAGAAAACAGGTACAACTCCCTCTGTAGAATGCACACATCACAAAGCAGTTTCTCAGAAACCTTCTCTCCAGTTTTTATCTGAAGATATCTCCTATTTCCCTACAGTCCTGAATGTGCTCCCGAATGTCCCTTCGTGAATCCGTTTATGACTCAGTTTCAAAACTGCATAATAGAAAGAAAGTTCTATCTATGTGAGATGAATAGACATATCTATCACAAAGCAGTTTCACAGAAAGCTTCTTTCCAGTTTTTGTTTGAGGATATTTCCTTTTTCACCATAGCCATCCATATAGTCCCGAATGGACCCTGATAGTGTTTTCTCCAAACAGGATGCCCCAATACTCTGTGAAAAGAAAAGTATAACTCTGTGAGTGGAATACACACATCACAAAGCAGGTCCTGGGAAATCTTCTCTCCAGTTTTTATCTGAAGATATTTCCGTTTTCACCGTAAGCACAGAGCGCTCCCAAGTATCCCTTAGCTGGCCAACCAAAAACAGTGTTGGAATACTACTCAATGAAAACAGAAGCTTAACTGTGCGAGTGGAATTTATGTGACCTAGAGCAGTTACACAGAAAGATTCCTTCTAGTTTTTAGCGGAGGGTATTTCTTTTTCAGCATATTCTTAAGAGCATTCCCAAACGTCCATTCTCAGGTTCCACAGAAACAGTGATTTCAAACTGCTCAATCCAAAAAATGATTTAATTCTATGAGATGAATACACGCATCACAAAGCAGCTACCCGGAAATTTTCTCTCCAGTTTTCATCAGAAGACGTTTCCATTCTCACCACAAGCCTCTGGACGCCACTTAATATCCCTTCCCAGATTCCTCAAAGACAGAATTTCTAAACTGGGCAACGTAGTGTAAGCTTTAACTCTCTTAAGGGAATGCACACATCAGAGAGCAGTTTCTTGGAATGCCTCTTTCTGGGTTTTATTTCAGGATATTTCACTTTTCACCATAGTCTTCAATGCCGTGGAAAATATCACCTTTTCAATTTTACAGGAAGACTGTTCAAAAACTGCCTTACGAGATAAGAGGTATAAGTCCCTGAGTGGAATGCATATATCACAAAGCAGTTTCTCAGAAAGTTTCTGTCCAGTTTTTATCTGAAGATATTTACTATTTCCCCACAGGCCTGAGTGTGCTACCGAAATTCCCTTTTCGAATCCATCCATGACGCAGTTTCAAAACTGCGTAATAGAAAGAGAATTTTATCTATTTGATATGAATAGACATATTTTTCATGAAGCAGTTTCACAGAAAGCTTCTTTCCAGTTTTTGTCTGAGGATATTTCCTTTTTCACTGTAACATTGCATACACACCCGAATATCCCCTGGTAGCTTTCTCTCCAAAAGAGATTCCCCAATCCTCTATGAGAAGAAAAGCATAACTCTGTGAGTAGAATGCACACGTCACAAAGCAGCTTCTCAGAAATCTTCCCTCCAGTGTCTATCTGAAGATATTTCCGTTTTCACCGTAAGATTTAAAGCGCTGCCGAATATCCCTTAGCTGACTAACCTAAAACAGTGTTAGAATGCTGCTCAATGAAACAGAAGCTTAACTGTGCAAGTGGAATTCACGTGACCTAGAGCAGTTTCACAGAAAGCTTCCTACTTGTTTTATCAGAGGGTATTTCTTTTTCGGCATATTCTTAAGAGCGTTTCCAAATGTCCTTTCTCAGTTTCCACAGAAACAGTGATTTCAAACTGCTCAATCCAAAGAATGATTTAAGTCTTTGAGAAGAATACACACATCACAAAGCAGTTGCTCTGAAAGCTTCTGTCCAGTTTTCATCAGAAGAGGTTTCCTTTCACACCACAATCCTCTGGGTGTCACTAAATATCCCTTCACAGATTCCTCAAAGACAGAGTTTCCAAACTGAGCACCATAGTGTGAGATTTAACTCCCTGAAATGAATGCACACTTCAGAGAGCAGTCTTTTGGAATGCTATTTCTGCATTTTATTTCAGGATATTTCACTTTTGGCCATAGTCTTCAATGAGCTGCAAAATATCACCTTTTCAGTTTTATAGAAACAGTGTTCAAACACTGCTTTATGAGAAAAAAAAGTATAACTCCCTGAGTGGAATGCACTCATCACAAGCAGTTTCTCAGAAAGCTTCTCTCCAGTTTTTATCTGAAGGTATCTCCTTTTTCACTGTAGGCCTGAATGGGCTACTGAATGTCCCTTCGCGAATCCGTCCATGATGCAGTTTCAAAGCTGCATAATAGAAAGAAAGTTTTATCTATGTGAGATGAATAGACATATCTATCACAAAGCAGTGTCACAGAAAGCTTCTTTCCACTATTTGTCTGAGGATATTTTCTTTTTCACCATAGCTGTCCATACACTCGCAAATATCCCCTGGTAGCTTTTTCTCCAAATGGGATTCCCCAATCCTCTATGAGAAGAAAAGTATAAATCTGTGAGTGAAATGCACACATAAGAAAGCAGCTCCTCGGAAATCTTCTCTCCAGTATCTATCTGAACATATTTCCGTTTTCACCGTAAGCCTTAAAGTCCTCCCGAGTATCCCTCAGCTGACTAACCTAAAATAGTGTTAGAATACTGCTCAATGAAAATAGAAGCTTTACTGTGCGAGTGGACTTCACATTACCTAGAGCAGTATCACAGAAAGTTTCCTTCTGGTTTTTATTGGAGGTTAATTCTTTTTCAGCATATCTTAAGAGCGTTTCCAAATGTTCTTTCTTAAGTTCCACAGAAACAGTTATTTCAAACTGCTCAATCCAAAGAAAGATTTAACTCTATGAGATGAATACACACATCCCAAAGCTGTTGCTCAGATTCAATCTCTCCAGTTTACATCGGAAGACGTTTCCTTTCTCACCACAAGCCTACGGGAGCCATTTAAAATCCCTTCACAGATTCCTCAAAGACAGAGTTTCCAAACTGGACAACATACTGTAAGCTTTAACTCTCTACTATGAATGCACACATCAGAGAAGTTTCTTGGAATGCTTCCTTCTGGGTTTTATTTCAGGATATTTCACTTTTCTCCATAGTCTTCAATGTGCTGCAAGTTATTATTTTTTCAGTTTTATAGGAACAGTGTTCAAACACTGCCTTATGAGAAAAGAGGTATACCTCTCTGAGTGGAAAGCAAACATCACAAAGCACTTTCTCAGAAAGATTGTCTCCAGTTTTTATCTGGAGAAATATAATATCTGCCCAAAATCTTGAATGTGCTCCCGAATGTCCCTTCGCGAATCCATCAATGAGGCAGTTTCAAAACTGCATAATAGAAAGAAAGTTTTATCTATGTGAGTTGAATAGACATATCTATCACAAAGCAGTTTCACAGAAAGCTTCTTTCCAGTTTTTGTCTGAGGATGTTTCCTTTTTCACCATAGCAGTCCATATACTGCCGAATGTCCCCTGATAGCTTTTTCTCCAAAAGGGATTCCCCAATCCTCTATGGGAAGAAAAGTATAACTGTGTGAGTGAAATGCACACGTCAAAAGCAGCTCCTCGAAATCCTCTCTCCAGTATCTATCTGCAGATATTTTCGTTTTCTCAGTAAGCCTCAAAGTTCTCCCACATATCCCTTAGCTGACTAACCTAAAACAGTGTTAGAATACTCCTCAATGAAAACAGAAGCTGAACTGTGCACGTGGACTTCAGGTAACATAGAGCAATTTCACAGAAAGTTTCCTTCTGCTTTTTATCGCAGTGTATTTCTTTTTCAGCATATTCTTAAGAGCATTCCCAAATGTCCTTTCTCAGGTTTCAAAGAAGCAGTGATTTTAAACTGCTTAAATCAAAGAATAATTTAACTCTATGAGATGAATACACACATCACAAAGCTGTTGCTCAGAAAACTTCTCTCCAGTTTTCATCAAAAGACGTTTCCTTTCTCACCACAAGATACCAGGCACCACTTAGTATCTGTTCACAGATTTCTCAAAGACAGAGATTCCAAACTGGGCAACGTACTGTAAGCTTTCACTCTCTGAAATGAATGCACACGTCAGAGAGCAGTTTCTTGGAATGCTTCTTTCTGGGTTTTATTTCAGAATATTTCACTTTTCACCATAGTCTTCAATGCACTGCAAAATATCACTTTTTCAGTTTTACAGGAGCAGTGTTCAAACACTGCCTTATGAGAAATGAGGTATAACTTCCTCAGTGGAATGCATACATCACAAAGCTATTTCTGAGAAAGCTTTTCTCCAGTTTTTATCTGAAGATATGTCATATTTCCTCCCAGTCCTGAATGTGCCCCCGAATGTCCTTTTGTGAATCCATTGATGAGGCAGTTTCAAAACTGTGTAATAGAAGGAAAGTTTTATCTATGTGAGATGAATAGACATATATATCACAAAGCAGTTTCACAGAAAGCTTCTTTCCAGTTTTTGTCTGAGGATAATTCCTTTGGCACCAAAGCTATTCATATACTCGCGAATGTCCCCTAGTAGCTTTTTCTCCAGACATGATTGCCCAATCCTCTATGAGAAGAAAAGTATAACTCTGTGAGTGGAATGCACATGTCAAAAAGCAGCTCCTCGGAAATCTTCGCTCTAGTATCTATCTGAAGATATTTCCGTTTTCACTGTAAGTCTCAAAGTGCTCCCGAGTATCCCTTAGCTGTGTAACCTAAAACAGTGTGAGAATACAGCTCAATAAAAACAGAAGCTTAACTGCGCCAACTGGACTTCACGTGATCTAGAGCAGTTTCACAGAAAGTTTCCTTCGGTTTTTATCAGAGGGTATTTCTTGTTCAGCATATTCTTAAGAGCGTTTCCAAATGTCCTTTCTCAGGCACCACAGAAACAGAGATTTCAAACTGCTCAATCCAAAGAATGATTTAACTCTCCGAGATGAATACACACATCACAAGGCTGTTGCTCAGATTCAATCTCTCCAGTTTACATCGGAAGACGTTTCCTTTCTCACCACAAGCCTCTGGGAGCCACTAAATATCTCTTCACAGATTCCTCAAAGACGGAGTTTCCAATCTGGGCCACGTAGTGTAAGCTTTAACTCCCTGAAATGAATGAACACATCGTAGAGCAGTTTCTTGGAATGCTTCGTTCTGGGTTTTATTTCAGGACATTTCATTTTTCACCATAGTCTTCAAAGCGCTGCAAAATATCACCTTTCAGTTTTACAGGAACAGTGTTCAAACCTGTCTTATGAGAAAAGAGGTATAACTCACTGAGTGGAATGCACACATCACAAAGGAGTTTCTCAGAAAGCTTCTCTCCAGTTTTTATCTGAAGAAATCTCCTATTAATCCACATTACTTAATGTGCTCCTGAATGTCCCTTCACGAATCCATCCATGATGCCATTTCAAAACTGCCTAATAGAAAGAAAGTTTTATCTAAGTGAGATGAATTGACATATCTATCACAAAGCAGTGTCACAGAAAGTTTTTTCCACTTTTTGTCTGAGGATATTTCCTTTGTCGCCATAGCCATCCATATCCTCGCGAACGTGCCCTGGTAGCTTTTTCTCCAAATGGGATTCCGCAATCCTCGATAAGAAAAAAAGTACAACTCTGTGAGTGGAATGCACAGATCACAAAGCAGCTCTTCAGAAATCTTCTCTCCAGTATCTATCTGAAGATATTTCCGTTTCCACCGTAAGCCTCAAAGCGCTCCCGAGTATCCCTCAGCAGACTAATCTAAAACAGTGTTAGAATACTGCTGAATGAAAACAGAAGCTTAACTGTGCAAGTGGAATTCAAGTGACCTAGAGCATTTTCACAGAGGTTTCTTTCTGGTTTTTCTAGGAGGGTATTTCTTTTTCAGCATATTCTTAAGAGCATTCCCAAATGTCCTTTCTCAGGTTCCACAGAAACAGTGATTTCAAACTGCTCAATCCAAAGAATGATTTAACTCTATGAGATGAATGCACACATCACAAAGCAGTTGCTCTGAAAGCTTCTCTCCAGTTTTCATCGGAAGACATTTCCTTTCTCCTGCAAGCCTCCGGGTGCCACTTAATATCCCTTCACAGTTTCCTCAAAGACAGACTTTCCAAACTGGGCAATGTAGTGTAAGCTTTAACTCTCTGAAATGAATGAACACGTCAGAGAGCACTTTCTTGGAACATTTCTTTCTGGGTTTTATTTCAGGATATTCCACTTTTCGCCATAGTCTTCAATGTGCTGCACAATATCGCTTTTTCAGTTTTACAGGAACAGGGTTCAAACTGTGCCTTATGAGAAAAGTGGTATAAGTCCCTGCATGGAATGCACACATCACAAAGGAGTTTCTCAGAAAGCTTCTCTCCAGTTTTTATCTGAAGATATCTCCTATTTTCCCACAGGCCTGAATGAGCTCCCGAATGTCCCTTCGCCAATCCTTCCATGACGCAGTTTCAAAACTGTGTAATAGAAAGAAAGTTTTATCTATGGGAGATGAATAGACATATCTATCACAAAGAAGTTTCACAGAAATCTTTCCAGTTTTAGTCTGAGGATATTTCCTTTTTCACCATAGCCCTCCATATGCTCCCAAATCTCCCCTGGTAGCGTTTTCTCCAAATGGGATTCCTCAATACTCAATGAGAAGAAAAGTATAACTCTGTGAGTGGAATGCACACGTCACTAAACAACTCCTCGGAAATCTTCTCTCCAGTATCTATCTGAAGATATTTCTGTTTTTACCGTAAGCCTCAAAGTGCTTCCGAGTATCACTTAGCTGGGTAACCTAAAACAGTGTTAGAATACTGCTCAATGAAAAAAGAAGCTTATCTGTGCAAGTGGAATTCACATGACCTACAGCAGTTTCACAGAAAGTTTCCTTCTGATTTTTATCAGAGGGTATTTCTTTTTCAGCATATTCTTAAGAGCGTTCCCAAATGTCCTTTCTCAGGCCACGAAATCAGTGATTTCAAACTGCTCAATCTAAAGAATGATTTAACTCTATGAGATGAATGCACACATCACAAAGCATTTGTTCCAAAATATTCTCTCTAGTTTTTCATTGGAAGACGTTTCTTTTCTCATCACAAGCCTCCGGGTGCCACTTAATATCCCTTCATAGATACCTCAAAGACAGAGTTTCCAAACTGAGCAACGTAGTGTAAGCTTTAAATCTCTGAAATGAATGCACACGGCCGAGAGCAGTTTCTTGGAATGCTTCTATCTGGGTTTTACTTCAGGATATTTCACTTTTCTCCACAGTCTTCAATGTGTTGCAAAATATCACTTTTTCAGTTTTACAGGAACAATGTTCAAACATTGCCTTATCAGAAAAGAGGTATACCTCTCTGAGTGGAATGCACACATCACAAAGCAGTTTCTCAGAAAGCTTCTCTCCAGTTTTTGTCTGAAGATATTTGCTATAACCCCTCAGCCTGGAATGTGCTCCCGGCTGCCCATTCTCGAATCCTTCCATGACATATTTTCAAAACTGTATAATAGAAAGAATGTTTTATCTATGTGAGATGAATAGACATATCTATCACAAAGCAGTTCATAGAAAGCTTCTTTCCAGTATTTGTCTGAGGAGATTTTCTTTCTTGCCATAGCCATCCGTATACTTCCAAATGTCCCCTGATAGCTTTTTCTCCAAACAGGATTCCCCAATCCTCTATGAGAAGAAAAGTATAAATCTGTGAGTGGAATGAACACGTCACAAAGCAGCTTCTCAGAAATCGTCTCTCCAGTGTCAATCTGAAGATGTTTCCATTTTCACCGTAAGCCTCAAAGTGCTCCCGAGTTTCCCTTAGCTGTGTAATCCAAAACAGTGTTAGAATACTGCTCAATGAAAACAGAAGCTCAACTATGCGAGTGAACTTCACATGACCTAGAGCAGTTTCACAGAAAGTTTCCTTTTGGTTTTTATCGGAGGGTATCTCCTTTTCAGGATACTCTTAAGAGCATTCCCAAATGTCCTTTCTCAGGTTCCACAGAAACAGTGATTTCAAACTGCTCAACCCAATGAATGATTTAACTTTATGAGATGAATACACACATCACAAAGTGGTAGCTCTGAAAGCTTCTTTCCTGTTTTCATTGTAAGACGTTTCCTTTCTCACCACAAACCTGTGTGCTACTTTATATCCCTTCCCATATTCCTCAGAGACAGAGTTTCCAAATTGGATACCGTAGTGTAAGCTTTAACTCTGTGAAATGAATGCACACGTCAGAGAGCAGTTTCTTGGAACGGTTCCTTCTAGGTTTTATTTCAGGATATTTCACTTTACCCCATAATCTTCAAAGCTCTGTAAAATATCACTTTTTCAGATTCACAGGAACAGTGTTCAAACACTGTCTTATGAGAAAAGAAGTATAACTCCCTCAGTGGAATGCACACACCACAAAGATGTTTCTCAGAAAGCTTCTGTCCAGTATTTATCTGAAGATATCTCCTATTTCCCCACAGGCCTGAATGTGCTCTCGAATGTCCCTTCGCAAATCTGTCCATGACACAGTTTCAAAACTGAGTAATAGAAAGTTTTATCTATGTGAGATGAATAGACATAACTATCACAAAGCAGTTTCACAGAAAGCTTCTTTCCATTTTTTGTCTGAGGACATTTCCTTTTTCTTTATAGCTGTGCATATACTCCCAAATATCCCCTGGTTGGGCTTATTCCAAATGGAATTCCCCAATACTCTATGAGAAGAAAAGTATAACTCTGTGAGTGGAATGCACATATCACAAAGCAGCTACTCGGGAATCTTCTCTCCAGTATCCATCTGAAGATATTTCCATTTTCACCATAAGCCTCAAAGCGTTCCCAAGTATCCCTTAGCTGACTAACCTAAAACAGTGTTAGAATACTGCCCAATGAAAACAGAAGCGTAACTGTGTGAGTGGACTTCATGTGACCTAGAGCAGTTTCACAGAAAGTTTCCTTCTGGTTTTTATCAGAGGGTATCTCCTTTTCAGGATACTCTTAAGAGCGTTCCCAAATGTCCTTTCTCAGGTTCCACAGAAACAGTGATTTCAAACTGCTCAATCCAGAGAATGATTTAACTCTATGAGATGAATACACACATCACAAAGCAGTTACTCCAAAAGCTTCTCTCCAGTTTTCATCAGAAGACGTTTCCTTTCTCACCACAAGCCTCCGGGCACCATTTAATATCCCTTCACAGATTCCTAAAAGACAGAGTTTCTAAACTGGGCAATGTAGCGTAAGCTTTAACACTCTGAAATGAATGCACACATCGGAGAGCAGTTTCCTGGAACGCTTCTTTCTGGGCTTTACTTCAGGATATTTCTCTTTTCGCCATAGTGTAATATGCACTGCAAAATATCACTTTTTCAGTTTTACAGGAACAGTGTTCTAACACTACCTTATGAGAAAAGAGGTATAACGCCCAGAGAGGAATGCATACACCACAAAGCAGTTTATCAGTAAGCTTCTCTCCAGTTTTTATCTGAAGATATCTCCTTTTTCCCCCACAGGCCTGAATGTGCTTCCGAATGTCCCTTTGTGAATCCGTCCATGAACCAGTTTCAAAACTGCGTAATACAAAGAAAGTTTTATCTATGTGAAATGAATAGACGTATCTATCACAAAACAGTTTCACCGAAAGTTTTTTTTCAGCTTTTGTCTGAGGATATTTCCTTTTTCACCATAGCCATCTTTATATTCCCAAATATCTCTTGTTAACTTTTTCTCCAAATGGGATTACCCAATCCTCTATGAGAAAAAAAGTAAACCTCTGTGAGCGGAATGCACACCTCATAAAGCATCTCCTCAGAAGTCTTCTCTCCAGTATCTATCTGAAGATATTTCCGTTTTCACCATAAGCCTCAAAGCGCTCCCGAGTATCCCTTAGTTGACTATCCTAAAAAAGTGTTAGAATACTGCCCAATGATAGTGGAAGCTTAACTGTGTGAGTTGAATTCACATGACCTAGAGCAGTTTCACAGAAAGATTCCTTCTGGTTTTTATTGGAGGGTATTACTTTTTCAGAATATTATTAACTGCATTCCCATATGTCCTTTCTCAGGTTCCACAGAAACAGTAATTTCAAACTGTTGAATCCAAAGAATAATTTAACTCTATGAGATGAATACACACCTCACAAAGTAGTTGCTCTGAAAGCTTCTCTCCAGTTTTCATCGGAAGACATTTCCTTTCTCACCAGAAACCTCCGTGTGCCACATAATATCCCTTCACAGATTCCTAAAAGACAGAGTTTCCAAACTGGGCAACGTAGTGTAAGCTTTAACTCTCTGAAATAAATGCACATATCAGAGAGTAGTTTCTTGGAACGCATCTTTTTGGGTTTTACTTGAGGACAGTAAACTCTTCGCCATAGTCTTCAATGCACTGCAAAATATCACATTTTCAGTTTTACAGGAACAGTGTTCAAACACTGTCTTATGAGTAAGAGGTAAAAATCCCTGATGGAACGAACACATCACAAAGCAGCTTCTCAGAAAACCTCTTTAAAGTTTTCAGGTGAAGATAATCCCATTTCCCCACAAGCCTGAATGTGCTCCCGAATGGCACTTCGCAAATCCGTCCAGTTTCAAAACTGCGTAATAGAAAGAAAGTATTATGTATGTGAGATGAATAGACATATATATCACAAAGCAGTTTCACAGAAAGCTTCTTTCCAGTTTCTCTGAGGATATTTCCTTTTTCACCATAGCCGTCCATATACTCCCAAATGTCCCCTGGTAACTTTTTCTCCAAACGGGATTCCCCAATCCTCTATGAGAAGAGAAGTATAACTCTGTGAGTGTAATGCACACGTCACAAAGCAGATCCATGGACATCTTCTCCCCAGTATCCATCTGAAGATATTATCGTTTTCACCAAAGTCTCAAAGAGCTCCCGAGTATCCCTTAGCTGACTAACCTAAAACAGTGTTAGAATACTACTCAATGAAAACAGAAATTTAACTGTGCAAGCGGACTTCACATGACCAAGAGCAGTTTCATAGAAAGTTTCCTTCTGGTTGTTATCGGAAGGTATTTCTTTTTCAGCATATTCTTAAGAGCATTCCCAAATCTTCTTTCTCATCTTCCACAGAAACAGTGATTTCAAACTGCTCAATCCAAAGAATGGTTTAACTTTATGAAATGAATACACACATCACAAAACAGTTGCTCCGAAAACTTCTCTCCAGTTTTCAACGGAAGACGTTTTCTTTCTCACCACAAGCCTCCAGTCTCCACTAAATATCTCTTCACAGATTCCTCAAAGACAGACTTTCCAAACTGGGCAACAAACTGGGCAACATAGTGTAAGTTTTAACTCCCTGAAATGAATTAACACGTCGGAGATCAGTTTCTTGGAACGCTTCTTTCTGGGTTTTATTTCAGGACATTTCACTTTTTGCCATAGTCTACAATGCTCTTCAAAATATCACTTTTACAATTTTACAGGAACAGTGTTCAAACCTGCCTTATGAGAAAAGAGGTATAACTCCCTGAATGGAATGCACACATCACAAAGCAGTTTCTCAGAAAGATTCTCTCCAGTATTTATCTGAAGATATCTCCTATTTCCCCGCAGGCCTGAATGTGCTCTCAAATGTCCTTTCACGAATCCATCCATGATACAGTTTCAAAACTGCGTAATAGAGAGAAAGTTTTCTCTATGTGAGATGAATAGACATAACTATCACAGAGCAGATTCACAGAAAGCTTCTTTCCATTTTTTGTCTGAGGACATTTCCTTTTTCTTCATAGCCAGGCATATACATCCGAATATCCCCTGGTAGGGCTTATTTCAAGGAGGATTCCCGCATACTCTATGAGAAGAAAAGTATAACTCTTTGAGTGGAATGCACACATCACATAGCAACTACTCGGAAATCTTCTTTCCAGTATCCATCTGAAGATATTTCCGTTTTTATCATAAGCCTCAACGTGCTCCCGAGTATCCCTTAGCTGACTATGAGTGGAATGCACACATCACAAAGCAGGTCACCCGAAATCTTCTCTCCAGTATCTATTTGAAGATATTTCCATTTTCACCATAAGCCTCAATGCACTCCTTAGTATCTCTTAGCTGACTAACCTAAAACAGTGTTAGAATACTTCTCAATGAAAACAGAAGCATAACTGAGTGAGTGGACTTCACGTGACCTAGAGCAGTTTCACAGAAATATTCCTTCTGGTTTTTATCGGAGGGTATTTCTTTTTCAACATATTCTTAAGAGCGTTCCCAAATGTCCTTTCTCAGGTTCCACAGAAACAGTGATTTCAAACTGCTCAATTCAAAGAATGTTTTAACACTATGAGATAAATACACACGTCGCAAAGCAGTTTCTCCGAAAACTTTTCTGCAGTTTTCATTGGAAGATGTTTCCTTTCTCACCACAAGCCTCCAGGCACCACTTAATGTCCCTTAACAGATTCCTCAAACACAGAGTTTCCAAACAGGGCAATGTAGTGTAAGCTTTAACTCTCTGAAATGAATGCACACGTCAGAGTGCAGTTTCTTCGAACTCTTATTTCTGGGTTTTATTTTGGGATATTTCACTTTTCGACATAGTCTTCAATGCACTGCAAAATAACACTTTTTCAATTTTACAGGAACAGTGTTCAAACACTGCCTTATGAGAAAAGAGGTATAACTACCTGAGTGGAATGCACACATCACAAAACGTTTTCTCAGAAAGCGTCTCTTCAGTTTTTATCAGAAAATATCTCCTTTTTCATCATAGGCCTGAATGTGCTCCCTAATGTCCCTTCCTGAATCCCTCTATGATGCAGTTTCAAAACTGCATAATAGAAAGTTTTATCTATGTGAGAGGAATAGACATATTTATCACAAAGCAGTTTCACAGAAAGCTTCTTTCCAGTTTTTGTTTGAGGATGTTTCCTTTTTTACCATAGCCTTCAATATACTCCTGAATGTCCTCTATTAGCTTTTTCTCCAGAGGGGTTAACCAATACTCTATGAGAAGAAAGTATAACTCTGTGAGAGGAATGCAAAAGTCAAAAAACAGGTCCTTGGAAATCTTCTCTCCGGTATCTATCTGAAGATATTTCCGTTTTCACCGTAAGCCTCAAAGCGCTCCCGAGTATTCCTTAGCTGACTAACCTAAAACAGTGTGAGAATACTGCTCAGCGAAAACAGAAGCTTAACTGTGCGAGTGGAATTCAGGTGACCTAGAGCAGTTTCACAGAAAGTCTCCTTCTGGTTTATATCGGAGGGTATTTCTTTTTCAGCATATTCTTAAGAGTGTTCCCAAATGTACTCTCTCAGGTTTTACACAAACAGTGATTTCAAACTGCTCAATCAAAGGAATGATTTAACTCTATGAGATGAATACACACATCACAAAGCAGTTGCTCTGAAAGCTTCTCTCCAGTTTTCATCGGAAGATGATTCCTTTCTCACCACATGCCTCTGGGAGCCTCTTAATATCCCTTCACAGATTCCTCAAAGACAGAGTTTCCAAACTGGGCAACGTAGTGTAAGCTTTAACTCTCTGATATGAATACACATGTCAGAGAGCAATTTCGTGGAACGCTTCTTTCTGGGTTTTATTTCAGGATATTTCACTTTTTTCCATAGTCTGGTTTTATTTTGGGATATTTCACTTTCCGCCATAGTCTTCAATGCACTGCAAAATATCACTTTTTCACTTTTACAGGAACAGTGTTCAAACACTGCCTTATGAGAAAAGAGATATAACTCCCTGAGTGGAATTCACACATCACAAAGCAGTTTCTCAGAAAGCTTCTCTTCTGTTTTTATCTGAAGATATCTACTTTTTCCCCACAGGCTTGAATGTGCTCCCGAATGTCTCTTTCCAAATCTGTCTATGACGCAGTTTCAAAACTGCATAATAGAAAGAAAGTTTTATCTATGTGAGATGAATAGACATATGTATCACAAAGCAGTATCACAGAAAGCTTGTTTCCAGTTTTTTTCTGAGGATATAACCTTTTTCACCATAGCCGTCCATATACTCCCAAATGTCCCCTGGTAGCTTTTTCTTAAGACGGGATTCCCCAATCCTGTATGAGAAGAAGAGTATGACTCTGTGAGTGAAATGCACATGTCACAAATCTGCTCCTCGGAAATCTTCTATCTAGTATCTATCTGAAGATATTTTTGTTTTCACTGTAAGATTCAAAGCGTTCCCAAATATCCCTTAGCTGACTAACCTAAAACAGTGTGAGAATACTGCTCAATGAAAACAGAAGATTAACTGTGTGACTGGAAATCACATGACCTAGAGTAGTTTCACAGAAAGTTTCCTTGCGGTTTTTATTAGAGAGTATTTCTTGTTCTGCATATTCTTAAGAGCGTTCCCAAATGTCCTTTCTCAGGTTCCACAGAAACCGTGATTTCAAACTGCTCAATACAAAGAATGATTTAACTCTCCGAGATGAATATGCACATCACAAAGCAGTTACTTCAAAAGCTTCTCTGCAGTTTTCAACAGTAGACGTTTCCTTTCTTAACACAAACCTCCGTGCGCCACTTTATATCCCTTCACAGATTCCTCAAAGACAGAGTTTCCAAACTGGGCAATGTAGTGTAAGCTTTAACTCCATGAAATGAATGCACACGTCAGAGAGCAGTTTCTTGCAACACTTCTTTCTGGGTTTTATTTCTGAACTTTCACTTTTCACCACAGTCTTCAACACGCTGCACATTATCACTTTTTCAGTTTTACAGGAACAGTGTTCAAACATTGTGTTATGAGAAAGGAGGTACAACTTTTTGAGTGGAATGCACACACCACAAAGCAGTTTTTTCCGAAAGCTTCTCTCCAATTTTTATCTGGAAGTATCTCCTATTTCCCCACAGTCCTGAATGTGCTCCCGAATGTTCCTTCATGAATCTCTCCAAGATGCAGTTTCAAAACTGCAAAATAGAAAGAAAGTTCTATCAATATGAGATGAATAGACATATTTATCCCAAAGCAGTTTCACAGAATGCTTCTTTCCATTTTGTCTGAGGATATTTGCTTTTTCACCATAGCCATCCATATACTCCCTAATGGCCCCGGTAGTGTTTTCTCCAAACGGGATGCCCCAATACTCTATGAAAAGAAAAGCATAACTCTGTAAATGGAATGCACACGTCACAAAGCAGCTCCTTGGAAATCTCTCCAGTGTCTATCCGAACATATTTCTGTTTTCACCGTAAGCCTCAAAGCACTCCCGAGTATCACTTAGCTGACTAACCAAAAACAATGTTGGATACTGCTCAATGAAAACAGAAGCTTAATTGTACGAGTGGAATTCATGTGACCTATAGCAGTTTCACAGAAAGATTCGTTCTGGTGTTTATCAGAGGGTATTTCTTTCCCAGCATATTCTTAAAAGCTGTCCCAAATGCCTTTCTTAGGTTCCACAGAAACAGTGATTTCAAACTGCTCAATCCAAAGAATGATTTAGTTCTATCAGGTGAATGCACACATCACAAAGCAGTTGCTCTGAAAGCTTCTCACCAGTTTTCACTGGAAGACGTTTCCTTTCTCACCACAAGCCTCCGGGCGCCACTTAATATCCTTTTACAGATTCCTCAAACACAGAGTTTCCAAAATGGGCAACGTAGCGTAAGCTTTGCCTCTCTGAAATGAACGCTCATGTGGGAGAGCAGTTTCCTGGAATGCTTCTTTCTTGTTTTTTTGTGGGATATTTCACTTTTTGCCACAGTCTTCAAAGAGCTGCAAAACATCACTTTTTCACTTTTACAGGAACAGTGTTCAAACACTGCCATAGGAGAAAAGAGGTATAAGTCCCTGAGTGGAATGCACACATCTCAAAGCAGTTTCTCAGAAAGCTTCTCTCCAGTTTTTAGCTGAAGATATCTCCTCTTTCCCCACAGGCCTGAATGTGCTCCCGAATGTCCATTCGTTAATCTGTCCATGACGCAGTTTCAAAACTCCATAATAGAAAGAAAGTTTTATCTATGTGAGATGAATAGACATATCTATCAGAAAGCAGATTCACAGAAAGCTTCTTTCCAGTTTTTGTCAGAAGATATTTTCTTTTTCACCATAGCCATCTATATACTCCTGAATGTCCCCTGGTAGCTTTTTCTCCCAACGGGATTCCCAAATCCTCTATGTGAAGAAAAGTATAACTCTGTGAGTGGAATGCACATTTCACAAAGCAGCTCCTCAGAAATCTTCTCTCCAGTATCTCTCTGAAGATATTTCCATTTTCACCATAAGCCTCAAAGCACTCCCGAGTATCCCTTAGCTAGCTAGCCTAAAACACTGTTAGAATACTGCTCAATGAAAACAGAAGCTAAGCTGTGCGTGTGGAATTCATGTGATCTAGAGCAGTTTCACAGAAAGTTTCCTTCTGGTTTTTATTGGAAGGTATTTCTTGTTCAGCATATTCTTAAGAGCGTTCCCAAATGTCCTTTTTCAGGTTTCACAGAAACAGTGACTTCAAACTGCTCAATCCAAAGAATGATTTAACTCTATGAGATGAATAAACACATCACAAAGCAGTTGTTCTGAAGGCTTTTCTCCAGTTTTCATTGGAAGACGTTTCCTTTCTCACCACACGCCTCCGGGCGCCACTAAATATCCCTTCACTGATTCCTCAAAGACAGACTTTCCAAACAGGGCAACGTAGTGTAAGCTTTAACTCTCTGAAATGAATGCACACGTCAGAGAGCAGTTTCTTGGAACACTTCTTTCTGGATTTTATTTCAGGATATTTCACTTTTCGCCATAGTCTTCAATGGGCTGCAAAATTTCACTTTTTCAGTTTTACAGGAACAGGGTTCAAACTGTGCCTTATGAGGAAAGAGGTATAATTCCCTGAGTGGAATGCACACGTCCCAAAGCAGCTCCTCAGAAATCTTCTCTTAGTATCTATCCGAAGATATTTCCATTTTCACTGTAAGCCTCAAAGCGCTCTAGAGTATCCTTTAGTTGAGTAGCCTAAAACAGTGTTAGAATACTGATCAATGAAAACAGAAGCTCAATTGTGTCAGTGGACTTCACGTGACGTAGAGCAGTTTCACAGAAAGTTTCCTTAAGGTTTTTATGGGAGCGTATACATTTTTCAGCATATTCTTAAGAGCGTTCCCAAATGTCCTTTCTCAGATTCCACAGAAACAGTGATTTCAAACTGTTCCTTCCAAAGTATGATTTAATTCTATGAGGTGAATACACAGATCACAAAGCAGTTGCTCTGAAAGCTTCTTTCCAGTTTTCTTTGGAAGACATTTCCTCTCTCACCACAAGCCTCCATGCGCCAGTCAATATCCCTTCACAGATTCCTCAAAGACAGAGTTTCCAAACTGAGCAACATAGTGTAAGCTTTAACACTCTGAAATGAATGCACACGTCAGACAGCAGTTTCTTGGAATGTCTCTTACTGGGTTTTATACCAGGATATTTCACTTCTCGCCATAGTCTTCAATGCGCTGCGAAATATCACCTTTTCAGTGTTACTGGAAGAGTGTTCAAACACTGCCTTATAAGAAAAGAGGTGTAACTCCCTGAGTGGAATTCACACATCACAAAGCAGTTTCTCAGAAAGGTTCTCTCCAGTTTTTATCTGAAGATATCTCCTATTTCCCCATAGGCCTGAATGCACTGCCGAATGTTCCTTCACAAATCCATCCATGACGCAGTTTCAAAGCTGCGTAATAGAAAGAAAGTTTATCTATGTGAGATGAAGAGACCTATCTATCACAAAGCAGTTTCACCGAAAGCTTATTTCCAGTTTTTGTCTGAGGATATAACCTTTTTCACCATAGCCGTCCATATACTCCCGAATGTCCCCTGGTAGCTTTTCTGCAAGTGGGATTCCCGAATCCTCTATAAGAAGAAAAGTATAACTCTGTGAATGGAATTCTCGCATCACAAAGCAGCTCCTCAGAAATCTTCTCTCCAGTATGTATCTGAAGATATTTCCGTTTTCCTCATAAGCCTCAAAGCGCTCCCGAGTATCTCTTAGCTGATTAACCTAAAACAGTTAGAATACTGCTTAATGAAAACAGAAGCTTAACTGTACAAGTGGAATTCACGTGACCTAGAGCAGTTTCACAGAAGGATTCCTTCTGGTATTTATCGGAGTGTATTTCTTTTTCAGCATATTCTTAAGAGCATTCCCAAATGTCCTTTCTCAGGTTCCAAAGAAAGAGTGATTTCAAACTGCTAAATCCAAAGGATGATTTAACTCTATGAGATGAATATACACATCAGAAACCTGTAGCTCCGAAAACTTCTCTCCAGTTTTCCTCAAAAGACGTTTCCTTTCTCACCACAAGCCTCCGGGCGCCACTTAATATCAGTTCACAGATTCCTCAAAGACAGAGATTCCAAACTGGAAGTGTAGTGTAAGCTTTAGCTCTCTGAAATGAACGCACACAGCAGAGAGCAGTTTCTTAGAACGCTTCTTTCTGGGTTTTATTTCTGGATATTTCATTTTCCGCCATAGTCTTCAATGCACTGCAAAATATCACTTTTTCAGTTTTACAGGAACAGTGTTCAAACACTGCCTTATGAGAAAAGAGGTGTAACTTCCTCAGTGGAATGTTCACATCACAAAGCAGTTTCTCAGAAAGCTTCTCTCCAGTTTTTAGCTGAAGATATTTCCTGTTTCGCCACTGGCCTCAATGTGCTCCTGAATCTCCCTTCGTGAATCCGTCCACCTCTCAGTCTCAAAACTGCATAACAGAAACAAAGTTTTATCTATGTGAGATGAATAAATGTATCTATCACTAAGCAGTTTCACAGAAAGCTTCTTTCCAGTTTTTGTTTGGGGATACTTCCTTTTTCACCGTAGCCGTCCATATACTCCTGAATGCCCCCTGGTAGTTTTTCTCCAAATGGGATTCCCCAATCGTCTATGAGAAGAAAAGTATAACTCTGTGAGTGGAACACACACATCACAAAGCAGCTCCTCGTAAATCTTTTCTCCAGTGTCTATCTGGAGATATTTCCGTTTTCACCATAAGCCTCAAAGCGCTTCCAAGTATCCCTTAGCTGCCTAACCTAAAACAGTGTTAGAAGACTGCTCAATGAAGACAGAAGATTAACCGTGAGTGTGGAATTCACGTGACCTAGAGCAGTTTCAGAGAAAGTTTCCTTCTGGTTTTTATCAGAGGGTATTTCTATTTCAGCATATTCTTAAGAGCATTCCCAAATGTCCTTTCTCAGATTCCAAAGAAGCATTGTTTTCAAAGAGCTCAATCCAAAGAATGATTTAACTCTATGAGATGAATACACACATCAAAAAGCAGTTGCTCTGAAAGCTTCTCTCCAGTTTTCATCAGAAGACGTTTCCTTTCTCACCACAAGCCTCCGGGTGCCACTTAATATCCCTTCACAGATGCCTCAAAGACAGAGTTTCCAAACTGGGCAACGTAGTGTAAGCTTGCACTCTCTGAAATGAATGCACATGTCAGAGAGCAGTTTTTAGGAACTCTTATTTCTGGGTTTTATTTCAGGTTATTTCACCTTTCACCATAGTGTTCAATGCATTGCAAAATATCACTTTTTCAGTTTTACAGTAACAGTGTTCAAACACTGCCTTATGAGAAAAGAGATATAACTTCCTGAGTGAAATGCACACACCACAAAGCTGTTTTCAGAAAGCTTCTCTCGAGTTTTTATCTGAAGCTATTTCCTAGTTCCCCAAACACCTGAATGTGTTCCCGAATGTCCCTTCGCGAATCCGTCCATGACACAGTTTCAAAACTGTGTAATAGAGAGAAAGTTTTATCTACGTGAGTTGAATAGACATATCTATCCCACAGCAGTTTCACAGAAAGCTTCTTTGCAGTTTGTCTGAGGATATTTCCTTTTTCACCATAGCCATCAATATACTCCCAAATGGCCCCAGGTAGCTTTTTCTCCAAACGGGATTCCCTAATCCTCTCTGGGAAGGAAAGTATAACTCTGTGAGTTGAATGCACACGTCACAAAGTAGCTCCTCGGAAATCTTCTCTCCAGTATCTATCTGAAGATATTTCCGTTTTCACTGTAAGCCTCAAAGTGCTCCCGAATATCCCTTAGCTGACAAATGAAAAACAGTGTTAGAATACTGCTTAATGAAACCTGAAGCTTAATTGTGTGAGAGGAATTCACATGACATAGAACACTTTCACAGAATGTTTCCTTCTGGTTTATATCGGAGGGTATTTCTTTTTCAGCATATTCTTAAGAGCAATCCCAAATGTCCTTTCTCAGGTTCCACAGAAACAGTGATTTCTAACTGCTTAATCCAAAGAACAATTTAACTCTATGAGATGAATGGATTCATCACAAAGCAGTTGCTCCGAAAGCTTGTCTCCAATTTTCATTGGAAGACGTTTTCTTTCTCACTACAAGCCTTCGGGTGCCACTTAATATCAGTTCCCAGATTCCTCAAAGATAGGGTTGACAAACTGGGCAACGTAGTGTAAGCTTTAACTCTCTGAAATGAATGTACACGTCAGAGATCTGTTTCTTGGAACACTTCTTTCTGTGTTTTATTTCAGGATACTTCACTTTTAGCCGTAGTCTTCAATGCGCTGTAAAATATCACTTTTTCAGTTTTACAGGAAGAGTGTTCAAACACTGCCTTATGAGAAAAGAGGTGTAACTCCCTGAGTGGAATGCACATATCACAAAGCAGTTTCTCAGAAAGCTTCTCCTCAGGTTTTATCTGAAGATATCTCCTATTTCCCCACAGGCGTGAATGTGCTCCCAAATGTGTCTTTGTGAATCCGTCCATGATGCAGTTTCAAAACTGTGTAAAGAAAGTTTTATCTATGTGAGAAGAATAGACATATCTAGCACAAAGCAGTTTCAGAGAAAGCTTCTTTCCAGTTTTTGTCTCAGGATATTTCCTTTTTCACCTTAGCCGTCCATATACTCCCGAATGCCCCCGGTAACATTTTCTCCAAATGGGATTCCCTAATCCTTTCTGAGAAGGAGAGTAAAATTCTGTGAGTGGAATGCACACATCATAAAACAGCTCCTCGAAGATCTTCTCTCCAGTACCTATCTGGAGATATTTCCATTTTCACTGTAAGCCTCAAAGTTCTCCTGAGTATTCCTTAGCCGACTAAGCAAAAACAGTGTTAGAATACTGCCCAAAGAAAACAGAAGCTTAACTGTGTGAGTGGAATTCACGTGACCTAGAGAAGTTTCACAGAATGTTTCCTCTGGTTTTTATCGGAGGATATTTTGTTTTCATCATATTCTTAAGAGCATTCTCAAATGTCCTTTCTCAGGTTCCACAGAAACAGTGATTTGAAACTGCTCAATCGGAAGAATGATTTAACTCTATGAGTAAATACACACATCACAAAGCAGTTGCTCAGAAAGCTTGTCTCCAGTTTTCAACGGAACACATTTCCTTGCTCACCACAGCATTCGGTTGCCACTTAATATCCATTTGCAGAATCTTCAAAGAAAGACTCCTAATATCACTTTTTTAGTTTTACAGGAACAGTGTTCAAACAGTGACTTAGGAGAAGAAAGTTATACCTCCCTGAGTGAAATGCACACATCAAAGAACAGTTTCTCCAAAAGCTTCTCTCCAGTTTTTATCTCACGATATTTACTTATTAACTATAGACCCAAATCTGATCCCAAATATCCCTTTGAGGATCCATCCATGACGTAGTTTCCAAGCTGCGTAATGGCTAAAAAGCTTTATCTATGTCAGATGAATAAACATGGAAAAAAACAGACTCTCAGAAAGCTTCTTTCCAGTTTTTATCTGAAGAATTTTCCTTTTTCACCTTAGTCCAGAATGTTCTCCTGAATGTCCCTTCACGGATCCATGCATGACAGACTTTGCAAGCTGCGTAATGTAAAGAAAGCTTTATCTATGTGAGATGAATTCACATATCACAGAACAGTTTCATAGAAAGGTTCTTTCCAGTTTTGGTCTGAGGCTCTTTCCCTTTTCACCATAGGCATCAATATGCTCCCAGATATCCCTTGGTACCTTGTTCTCCAAAAGGGTTTCTGTGATGCTGTATGAGAGGAGACGCACAATACTGTGAGTAAAATGCACATGTCACAAAGCAGTTCCTCTGAAAGCTTCTCTCCAGTTTCTATCTGAACATATTTCCTTTCTTAATGTAAGACTAAAAGCGCTTCCAAATATCCTTTCTCATGCTAAATACAAACAGTGTTAGAAAACTCTTCAATGAAAAGGGAAGCTTAACTGAGCAAGAGGAATTCACATGATACATAGCAGTTTCACAGAAAGCTTCCATCTGCATTTTACCTGAGGATATTTCTTTCTCCATATTCCAAAGAACGATGCCAAATGTCCTTGCTGAGATACCACAGAAACAGTGATTTCAAACTGCTCAATCCATGGAACGATTTAACTCTATGAGAAGAATGCACACATCACAAGGAAGTTGCTTTCAGAAAGCTTCTCTGCAGTTTTTAACAGAAGACATTTCCTTGCTCACCACAGGCCTCTGGTGCCACTTAATATCCCTTCGTAGATTCCTCAAAGACAGAGTTTCCAAACTGGGCACGTAGAGTAAGCTTTAGCTCTGTGAAATGAAAGCACATATTGCAGAGCAGTTGCTTGGAACACTTCTTTCTGGGTTTTATTTGAGGATATTTCACTTTCCGCCATAGTCTTCCAAGCGCTCCGAATTATCATTTTTTCTGTTTTACAGGAACAGTGTTCAAACACTGCCTTATGAGAAAAGAGTTATAAATTCCTGAATGGAATGCACATATCACAAAGAAGTTTCTCAGAAAGCTTCTCTCCAGTTTTTATCTGATGATATTTCCTTTTTCACTATAGGCCTGAAAGTGCTCCCGAATGTCCCTTCATGAATCTGTCCATGACGGAGTTTCCAAGCTGCGTAATGTAAAGGAAGCTCTATCAATGTGAGATGAATAAACATACCAAAAAGCAGATTCACAGAAAGCTTCTATTCAGTTTTTCTCTGAATATATTTCCACTTTCACCATAGTCCTGAATGTGCTCCCGAATGTCCCTTCGTGGATGTGTCCATGTCAGAGTTTCCAAGCTGCGTAATGTACAGAAAGCTTTATCTATGTGAGATGAGTAAACATAACAAGAAGTAGATTCACAGAAAGCTTCTTTCCAGTTTTTATCTGAAGGTATTTCCCTTTTAGTCATACTACTGAATGTGATCCCAAATGTCCCTTCACGAATCTGTCCATGACAGAGTTTCCAACCTGTGTAATGTAAAGTAAGCTTTATCTATGTGAGATGAATACACATATCACAGAGCAGTTTCACAAAGAGCTTCTTTCCAGTTTTTGTCTGAAAATATTTCCCTTTCACCATAGGCATCAACATGCTCTCAAAATAGCCCTTTGTACCTTTTTCCCCTAAAGGATTTCTCCAATACTGTATGAGAAGAGAGGTATAACACTGTGAGTGAAATGCACACGTCACAAAGCAGTTCCTCTGAAAGCTTCTCTCCCGTTTCTATCTGAACATATTTCCTTTTTCAACATAAGCCTCAAAGCGCTCCTGAATAACCCTTCGCACGCTAAAGGAAAAGAGTGTTAGAAAAGTGCCAAATGAAAAGAGAAGCTTAACTGAGCAAGAGGAATTCACACGACACATAGGAGTTTCACAGAAAGCGTCTATCTGGATTTTACCTGAGGATATTTCTTTCTCCATATTCTAAAGAGCATTCCTAAATGTCCTTTCTGAGATTCCACAGGAACAGTGATTTCAAACAGCTCAATCCAAAGAATGACTTAACACTATGAACTGCATACAAACATCACAAAAGAGTTGCTCAGAAAGCTTCCCTTCAATTTTCAAAGGAAGACATTTCCTTGCTTGCCACAGGCCTCCGGTTGCTACTTAATATCCCTTCGCAGAATCCCAAAAGACAGACTTTCCAAACTGGGAAATGTAGAGTAAGCTTTAACTCTGTGAAATGAATGAACATGTCAGAGAGCAGTTTTTTGGAATGCTTATTTCCGGGTTTTATTTGACAACATTTCACTTTTCACCGTAGTCTTCAATGTGCTCTGAATATCCCTTTTTTAGTTTTACATGAACAGTGTTGAAACAGTGTCTTATGAGAAGGAAGGTATAACACCCTGATTGGAATGTACGCATCACCAAGCAGTTTCTCAGAAAGCTTCTCTCCAGTTTTTATCAGATGATATTTCCTTTTTCACCATTGGCCCAAATGTGACCCTGAAAATCCCGTCATGGATCCATCCATGATGGAGTCTCCAAGCTGAGTAATGTAAAGAAAGCTTTATCTATGTGAGATGAATAAACATAGCGAAAAGCAGATTCATAGAAAGATTCTTACCAGTATTTATCTGAATATTTTTCCATTTTTAACATAGTCCTGAATGTGCTCCTGAATGTCCCTTCGTGGATCCGTCCCTGACAGAGTTTCCAAGCTGTGTGATGTAGAGAAAGCTTTATCTATGTGAGATGAATACACATATCCCAGAACAGTATCACATAAAGGGTTTCCCTGATGCTTTATGCGAAGAGAGTTATAATACTGTGAGTGGAATGCACACGTCACAAAGCAGTTCCACGGAAAGCTTCTCTCCAGTTTCTATCTCAACATATTTTCTTTTTCACCATAAGCGCCAGAGTGCTGACACATATCCCTTTATAGGCTAAATATGAACAATGTTAGAAAGCTGCTCAATGAAAAGAGAAGCTTAAATGAGCGAGAGGAATTCACACGACACACAGAAGTTTCACAGAAAGATTCCTTCTGGTTTTTATCTGAGGATATTTCTTTCTCCATACTCTAAAGATCGTTCCCAATTGTCCCTCCTCAGATTCCACAGAAGCAGTGAATTCAAAGTGCTCAATCCAAAGAATGATTTAACTCTATGAGATGAATACACACATCACAAAGCAGTTGCTCAGAAAACTTCTCTGCAGTTTTCGTCACAAGACATTTCCTTGCCCACCACAGGCAAATGGGCACCACTTAATATCCCTTCACAGATTCCTGAAAGACAGAATTTGCAAATGTGGCAATGTAGAGTAAGCTTTACCTCTGTGAAATGAATGCCCACATACGAGAGCAGTTTCTTAGTAAGCTTCTTTCTGGGTTTTATTTGAGGATATATCTCTTTTAGCAATAGTCTTCAATGCACTCCAAAATATCACTTCTTCGTTTTACAGGAACAGAGTTCAAACAATGCCTTATGATAAAAGAGGTGTAAGTCTCTGAGTGGAATACACACATCACAAAGCAGTTTCTCAGAAAGCTTCTCTCCAGTTTTTATCGGAATATATTTCCTTTTTTGCAATAGGCCTGAAAGCGCTTTCAAATATCTCATCGTGTATCCATCCATGAAGGAGTTTTCAAATGCGTAATATAAACAAAGTTTTATCTATGTGAGATGAATAAACAGAGCAAAAAGCAGATTCACAGAAAGCTTCTTTCTAGTTTTTGTCTGAAGATATTTCCTTTTTCACCATAGTTCTGAATGTGTTCCCGAATATCCCTTCACAGATCCATCCATGACAGGGTTTCCAAGCTGCAAAACGCAGAGAAAGATTTAACTATGTGAGGTGAGTACACATATCTAAGAACAGTTTCACAGAAAGAGTTTCCTAGATGCTGTATGAGAAGAGAGGTATAACACTGTGAGTGGAATGCAAACGTCACAAAGCAGCACTTCGGAAAGCTTCTCTCCAGTTTCTATCAGAACATATTTCCTTTTTCACTGTAAGCCTCAAAGTGTTCCCGAATATCCCTATGCATGCTAAACATAAACAGTATTAGGAAACTGCTCAATGTGAAGTGAAGCTTAACTGGGAGAGTGGAATTCACATGACACAGAGCAGTTTCACAGGAAGCTTGCTTCTGGGTTTTATCTGAAGGTATTTGTTTTTCAGCATATTCTAAAGAGCATTCCCACATTTCCTTTCTCAGGTTTCACAGAAACAGTGATTTTAAACCGCTCAATCGAAAGAATGATTTAACTCTACAAGATGAATACACACATCACAAAGCAGTTGCTCAGAACGCTTCTCTCCAGTTTTCAATGGAAGACATTTCCTTGCTCACCACAGGCCTCCGGGCGCCACTTAATATCCCTTCACAGATTCCTCAAAGATGCAGTTTCAAAATTGGGCAATGTAGAGTAAGTTTTAACTCTCTGATATGAAAACACATATCTGAGAGTAGTTTCTTGGAAGGCTTCTTTTGGGGTTTTACTTGAGGCTATTTCACTTTTCCCTGTAGTCCTCAATGCACTCTGAAATGTCACATTTTTGGTTTTACAGGAGAAGTGTTCAAACACTGCCTTATGAGAAAAGCGGTATAACTCCCTGAGTGGAATGCACACATCACAAAGCGGTTTCCCAGAAAGCTTCTCTCCGGTTTTTGTCTGAAGATATTTCGATTTTCCCCATAGCCCTGAATGTGCTCGCTAAGGTCCCTTCGTTGATCCGTCCATGACAGTGTTTCCAAGCTGCGTAAGGTAAAGAAAGCTTTATCTATGTGAGATGAATAAACATTACAAAAAGCAGATGCACAGAAATCTTTTTTCCAATTTTTATCTTAAGATATTTCTTCTTTCACCATAGTCCTGAATGTGCTCCTAAATGTCCCTTCGTGGATACGTCCATGACAGAGTTTTCAAGCAGCATAATGTAAAGAAAGCTTTATCTATGTGAGATGAATACACAAAGCACAGAACAGTTTCACAGAAAGCTTCTTTCCAGTTTTTTTCTGAGGCTATTTCTCGTTTCTACATATGCTTCAATATGCTACCAAATACCTTTTTCTCCAAAAGGTTTTCCCTGATGCTGTATGAGAAGAGAAGTACAACACTCTGAGTGGAATGCACACGTCACAAAGCAGTTCCTCAGAAAGCTTCTCTCTAGTTTCGGTCGAACCATATTTCCTTTTTCACCGTAAGCCTCAAAGCGCTCCCGAATATCCCTTCACACGCTAAACATAAACAGGGTCAGAAAACTGCTCAATAAAAGAGAGGTGAAACTGAGTGAGAGGAATTAAAAAGACACAGAGCAGTTTCACAGAAAGCTTCCTTCTGGATTTTTGCTGAGGATATTTCTTTCTCTATGTTCTAAGGAGCGTTCCCAAATGTCCTTCCTCAGATTACACAAAAACAGTGATTTCAAACTGCTCATTCCAAACAATAGTTTAACTCTATGAGACCAATACACACATCACAAAGCAGTTTCTCAGAAAGCTTCTTTCCAGTTTTCATCGGAAGACGTTTCCTTGCTCACCACAAGCCTCTGGGCACCTCTTAATATCCCTTCACAGATTCCTCAAAGACAGAGTTTCCAAACTGGGCAACGAAGAGTAAGCTTTAACTCTGAAATGAATGCACATATCAGAGAGCAGTTTCTTGGAACGCTTCCTTCTGGGTTTTATTTGAGCATATTTCACCTTTGGCCACAGACTTCAATGAGCTCTGAAATTCTAAGTTTTCAGTTTTACAGGAACAGTGTTCAAACACTGCTTTATGAGAAAAGAGATAAAAGTCCCTGAGTCGAATGCACACATCACAAAGCAGTTTCTCAGAAAGCTTCTACCCAGTTTTTATTTGAATATACTGCCTTTTTCACCATAGGCCTGAATATGCTCCTGTATGTCCTTTTGCGAATCCGTCCATGATGGAGTTTCAAAACTGCGTAATTGAAAGAAAGTTTTATCTATATGAGATGAATAAACGTATCTATCACAAAGCAGTTTCACAGAAAGCTTCCTTCCAGTTTTTCTCTGAGAATATTTCTTTTTCCACCATAGCAGTTCATATACTCTCGAATGTCCCCTGGTAGCTTTTTCTCCAAAAGGGATTCCTCAATCCTCTATGAGAAGAAAGGTATAATTCTGTGAATGGAATGCACACATCATGAAGCCACTCTTCAGAAATCTTCTTGACAGTTTCTATCTGAAGATATTTCCTTTTACACCATAAGCCTCAAAGCACTCCTGAATATCCCATCACAGACTAAACAATAGCAGTGTTAGAATACTGCACAATGAGAAGAGAGGCTTAACTGTGTGAGCGGAATTCACACAACATAGTGTAGTTTCACAGAAAGCTTCCTTCTGATTTCTATCTGAGGTGATTTCTTTTTCAGGATAGTCAAAAGAGTGTTCCCAAATGTCCTTTCTCAGATTCAACAGAAACAGTGATTTCAAACTGCTCAATCCAAAGAATGATTTAACTCTATGAGATGAATACAAACATCACAAAAGAGTTTCTCAGAAAGCTTCTCTCCTATTTTTGATGGAAGACATTTCCTTGCTCGCCACCGGTCTCCAGTTGCCACTTAATATCCCTTCACAGAATCCTCAAACACAGATTTCCAAACTGAGAAAAGTAGAGTAACCTTTAACTCTGTGAAATGAATGGACATGTGAGAGAGCAGTTTTTTGAATGCTTGTTTCTGGGTTGTATTGGACGACATTTCACTTTTCTCCATAGTCTTCAATGTGCTCCGAATATTACTTTTTTAGTTTTACAGGAACAGTGTTCAAACAGTGCCTTATGAGAAGAAAGGTATAACTCCCTGAGTGAAATGCACACATCACGAAGCAGTTTCTCAGAAACCTTCTCTCCCCTTTTTATCTGACGATATTTCCTTTTTCACCAAAGGCCCAAATGTTATCCCGAATATCCCTTCACGAATCCATCCATGACGGAGTTTCCAAGCTGCATTATGTAAAGAAATTTTATCTATGTGTGATGAATAAACATAGCAAAAAAGCAGATTTCCAGAAAACTTCTTTCCAGTTTTCATCTGAAGACATTTCCTTTTTCACCATAGTCCTGAAAGTGCTCCCTAATGTCCCTTCAGGGACCCATCGTGACAGAGTTTCAAAGCTGCGGTAATGTAAAGGAAGCTTTATATATGTGAGATGCATACACAAAAGACCAAGGAGTTTCATAGAGAGATTCTTTACAGTTTTTGTGTGAGGCTATTTCCCATTTCACCATAGGCATCAACATGCTCCCGAACATCACTTGCTACCTTCTTCTCCAAAAGGGTTTCCCCTATGCTGTATGAGAAGAGAGGTATAACACTATGAGTGGAATGCACATGTCACAAAAGAGTTCCCTGGAAAGCTTCTCTCCAGTTTCGGTCTGAACACATTTTTTTCACCATAAGCCTCAAAGTGCTCCTGAATATGCCTTCACATGCTAAACATAAACAGGGTTAGAAAACTACTCAAAGAAAAGAGAGGCTTAACTGAGCAATAGGAATTAAGATGAAACAGAGCAGTTCCACAGAATGCTACCTTCTGAATTTTACCTGAGGATATTTCTTTCTATATATTCTAAAGTGCGTTCCCAAATGCCCTTCCTCAGATTCCACAAAAACAGTGATTTCAAACTGCTCAATCCAAAGAATGGTTTAACTCTATGAGCTGAATATACACATCACAAAGCAGTTGCTCAGAAAACTTCTCTCCAGTTTTCATTGGAAGACACTTCCTAGCTCACCAGAAGCCTCTGGGCGCCACTTAATATCCCTTCACAGATTCCTCAAAGACAGACTTTCCAAACTGAGCAAAGTAGAGTAAGCTTTAACTCTGTGAAATGAATGCACATACCATAGAGCAGTTTCTTGGAACACTTCTTTCTTTAAGGATATTTTTTTGAGGATATATCTTTGAGGATATTTCACTTTTCGTCATAGTTTTCAATGTGCTAAGAAATATCACTTTTTCGGTTTTTCAGGAGCAGTGTTCAAACACTGCCTTCTGAGAAAAGAGGTAAAACTCCCTGAGTGGAATGCACATATCACA
Source organism: Theropithecus gelada (assembly GCF_003255815.1). NCBI lineage: Eukaryota > Metazoa > Chordata > Mammalia > Primates > Cercopithecidae > Theropithecus > Theropithecus gelada. The sequence continues at coordinate 299,906 of NC_037675.1, forward strand.
AAGCAGTTTCTCAGAAAGCTTCTCTCCAGTTTTTATTTGAAGATATTTCCTTTGTCACCATTGGTCTGAATGTGCTCTCGATTGTCCCTTCGCGAATCCATCCATGACTGTGTTTCAAAAGTGTGTAAGAGAAAGAAAGTTTATCTATGTGAGATGAATATACATAACTATCACAAAGCAGTTTCACAGAAAGTTTTTTTCAGTTTTTCTCTGAAGATATTTCCTTTTCCACCATTGCCATAGATGTACTCCTGAATGTCCACTGGTAGCTTTTTCTCCAAAAGGGATTCCCCAATCCTCTATGAGAAGAAAAGTATAACAGTGAGTGGAATGCACACATCACAAAGCAGCTCCTCGGAAATCTTCTCTCCAGTTTCTAGCTGAAGATATTTCCGTTTTCACCATAAGCCTCAAAGCGCTCCAGAGTATCCCTTAGCTGACTAAACTAAAACAGTGTTGGAATACTGCTCAATGAAAACAGAAGCTTAACTGTGGAAGTGGAATTCACGTGACCCAGAGCAGTTTCACAAAAAGCTTCCTTATGGTTTTTATCGGAGGGTAGTTCTTTTTCAGCATATTCTTAAGAATGTTCCCAAATGTCCTTTTTCAGGTTCCACAGAAAGAATGATACCAAACTGCTCAATCCAAAGAATGATTTAACTCTATGTGATGCATACACACATCACAAAGCAGTTGCTCCGAAAGCTTCTCTCCAGTTTTCAGCAGAAGACTTTTCCTTGCTGGCCACTGGTCTTTTGTTGCCACTTAATATCCTTTCACAGAATCCACAAGGACAGACTTTCCAAACTGGGAAATATAGAGAAAGCTTTACACTCTGAAATGAATGCACATGTCAGAGAGCAGTTTTGTGGAATGTTTCTTTCTATGTTTTATTTCAGGATATTTCACTTTTCACCATAGTCTCCCATGCACTTCAAAATATTACTTTATTGGTTTTACAGGAACAGTGTTCAAACACTGTCTTATGGGAAAAGAGGTATAACTCCCTGAATGGAATGCACACGTCACAGAGCAGTTTCTCAGAAAGCTTCCATCCAGTTTTTATCAGAAGATATCACCTTTTTTCACCATAGGCCTGAATGTGCTACCAAGATCCCTTCGCGGATCCGTCCATGAAGGAATTTCCAAACTACACGATATAAGGAAAGTTTTATCTATGTGAGATGAATAAACATATCTATCACAAAGCAGTTTCACAGAAATCTTCTTTCCAATTTGTCTCAGGATATATCCTTTTTCACCATAGCCATCCATATACTCCCGAATGTCCCTTGGTAGCTCTTTCTCCAAAAGGAAATCCCCAATCCCCTATGAGAAGAAAGGTATAAATCTGTGATTGGAATACACACGTCACAAAACAGCTCCTCGGAAAGCTTCTTTCCATTTTCTGTCTGAAGATATTTGCTTTTTCACACTAAGCCTCAAAGCTCTCCCGAATATCTTTTAGCAGACTAAACAAAAACAGTGTTAGAATACTGCTGAATGAAAAGAGAAGCTTAACTGTGAGAGCGGAATTCACACGACACAGAGCAGTTTCACAGAATGCTTCCTTCTGGTTTCTATCTGACGTTATTTCTTTTTCAAGGTATTCTAAAGAGCGTTTCTAAATGTCCTTTCTCACATTCTACAGAAACAGTGATTTCAAACTGCTGAATCCAAAGAATGATTTAACTCTATGTGGTGAATTCAAACATCACAGAAGAGTTGCTCAGAAAGCTTCTCTCCATTTTTCAAAGGAAAACATTTCCTTGTTTGTCAAAAGCCTCTGGTTGCCACTTAATATCCCTTCGCAGAATCCTCAAAGACAGTCTATCTAAATTGAGAAATGTAGAGTAAGCTTTAACTCTGTGAAACGAATGGACATATCAGAGAGCAGTTTCTTCGAATGCTTATTTCTGGGTTTTATTGGATGATTTTTACTTTTCACCATAGTCTTCAATGTGCTCCTAATATCACTTTTTTAGCTTTACAGGAACAGTATTCAAACAGTGCCTTATGAAAAAAGAGGTATAACTCTCTGAGTGGAATGTACACACCACCAAGCAGTTTCTCAGAAAACTTCTCCCCAGGTTTTATCTGACGTAATTCCTTTTTCACCATAGGCCCGAATGTGATCCCGAATATCCCTTTCATGGATCCTTCCATGACGGAGTTTCCAAGCTGTGTAATGTAAAGAAAGCTTTATCTATGTGCGATGAATAAACATAGCAAAAAGCAGATTCACAGAAAGCTTCTTTTCAGTTTTTATCTGAAGATATTTCCTTTTACACCATAGTCCTGAAAGTGCTCCCGAATGTCCCTTCGAGGATCTGTCCAAGAGAGAGTTTCCAAGCTGCGGTAATGTCACTCCTGAATATCACTTGGTACCTACTTCTCCAAAAGGGTTTCCCCGATGCTGTATGAGAAGAGAGGCATAACACTGTGAGTGGAATGCACACGACACAAAGCAGTTCCTTGGAAAACTTCTCTCTAGTTTCGGTCTAAACATATTTCCTTTTTCACCATAACCTCAAAGCGCTCCTGAATATTACTTCACACACTAAACATAAACAGGGTTAGAAAACCACACAATGAAAGTGAGGTTTAACTGAGTGAAAGGAATTAAGACAAAACAGAGTAGAATTACAGAAATCTTCCTTCTGGATTTTACCTGAGAATATTTCTTTCTCAATATTTTAAGGAGCGTTCCCAAATTTCCTTCCTCAAATTCCACAAACACAGTGATTTCAAAGTGCTCAATCCAAAGAATGGTTTAACTCTATGAGACGAATACACACATCACAAAGCAGTTGCTCAGAAAGCTTCTCTCCAATTTTCATCAGAAGACGTTTCCTTGCTCACCACAAGACTCTGGGTGCCACTTAATATCAATTCACAGGTTCCTCAAGGACAGAGATTCCAAACTGGGCAACATAGAGTGAGTTTTAACTCTGAAATGAATGCACATATCAGAGAGCAGTTTCTTGGAACGCTTCTTTCTGGGCTTTGTTTGAGGATATTTCACTTTTCACCATGGTCTTTCATGCGTTCATACATATTACTCTTTCAGTTTTACAGGAAGAGTGTTCAAACACTGCCTTATGAGAAAAGAGGTATAACTCCCTGAGTGGAATGCACACATCACCAAGAAGTTTTTCAGAAAACTTCTATCCAGTTTTTATCTGAAGATATCTCCTTTTCCACCGTAGGCCTGAATGTGCTCCCGAGTGTCCCTTCGTGAATCCATCTGTGAAGGCGTTGCAAAACTGTGTAAAAGAAGGAAAGGTTTATCTATGTGAGATGAATAAATATATCTATCACACAGCAGTTTCACAGAAAGCTTCTTTCCACTTTTTGTCTTACGATATTTCCTTTTCCACCGTAGCCGTCCATATACTGTCGAATGTCCCATGGTAGCTTTTTCTCCAAAAGGGATTCCCCAATCCTCTATGAGAAGAGAAGTATAACTCTTTGAGTGGAATGCATACGTCACAAAGAAGTTCCTCAGAAATATTCCCTCTAGTTTCTATCTGAAAATATTTCCACTTTCAATATAAGCCTCAAAATGCTCAAGAGTATCCCTTCCCTGGCTAAACTAAAAGAGTGTTAGAATACTGCTCAATGTAAACAGAAGTTTAACTGTGTGAGTGTACTTCACATGACCTAGTGCAGTTTCACAGAGTTTCCTTCTGGTGTTTATCAGAGGGTATTTATTTTTCAGCATATTCTTAAGAGCTTTCCAAAATGTCCTTTCTCAGGTTCCGCAGAAACAGTGATTTCAAACTGCTCAATCTAAAGAATGATTTAACTCTATGAGATGAATACACACATCAGAAAGCAGTTGCTCTGAAAGCTTCTCTCCAATTTTCACCAGAAGATGTTTCCTTCCTCACCATGAGCCTCCGGGCATCACTTAATATCCCTTCCCAGATTCTTGAAAGACAGATTTCCAAACTAGGCTACGTAGTGTAAGCTTTAACTCTCTGAAATGAATGCACACGTCAGAGAGCAGTTTCTTAGAATGCTTCTTTCTGGGTTTTATTTCAGGATATTTCACTTTTCACCATAGTCTTCAATGCACTGCAAAATATCACTGTTTCAGTTTTACAGGCACAGTGTTCAAACACTGCCTTATGAGAAAAGAGGTATAACGCCCTGAGTGGAATGCACACATCACAAAGCAGTTTCTCAGAAAGCTTCTCTTCAGTATTTATCTGAAGATATCTCCTATTTCCCCACAGGCCCGAATGTGCTCCCAAATGTCCCTTCGCGAATCCATCCATGACGCCGCTTCAAAAGTGCGAAATAGAAAGAAAGTTTTTTCTATGTGAGATGAAAGGACGTACCTATCACAAAGGAGTTTCACAGGAAGCTTCTTTCCAGTTTTTGTCTGAGGACACTTCCTTTTTCACCATAGCCATCCATATACTCGCGAATGTCCCCTGGTAGCTTTTTCTACAAACGGGATTCCCCAATCCTCTAAGGGAAGAAAAATATAACTCTATGAGTGGAATGCAAACGTCACAAAGTAGCTCCTCGGAAATCTTCTCTCCAGTATCTATCTGAAGATATTTCCGTTTTCAACATAAACCTCACAGCGCTCCCGAGTATCCCTTAGCTGACTAACTTAAAAGAGTGTTAGAATACTTCCCAATGAAAATAGAAGCTTAACTGTGTGAGTGGAATTCACATGATCTAGAGCAGTTTCACAGAAAGTTTCCTACTGGTTTTTATCGGAGGGTATTTATTTTTCAGCATATTATTAAGAGTGTTCCCAAATGTCCTTTCTCACGTTCGGCAGAAATAGTGATTTCAAGCTGTTCAATCCAAAGAATGATTTAACTCTATGAGATGAATACACACATCATAAGGCAGTTTTTCCGAAGGCTTCTCTCCAGTATTTATTGGAAGACGTTTCTTTTCTCACCAGAAGCCTCCGGGTGCCACTTACTATCCCTTTACATATTCCTCAAACACAGAGTTTCCAAACTGGGCAACGTAGTGTAAGCTTTAAATCTCTGAAATGAATGCACACATCAGAGAGCAGTTTCTTGGAACGCTTCTTTCTGGGTTGTGTTTCCGGATATTTCACTTTTCGCCATAGTCTTCCATGTGCTGCAAAATAACACTTTTTCAATTTTACAGGAACACTGTTCAAACACTGCATTACAAGAAAAGAGGTATAACTCCCTGAGTGGAATGCACACATCACAAAACAGTTTCTCAGAAAGTTTCTCCCCAGTTCTATCTGAAGATATCTCCTATTTCCCAACAGGACTGCATGTGCTCCCGAGTGTCCCTTCTCTAATCCATCCATGATGCAGTTTCAAAACTGTGTAATAGTAAGAAATTTTATATATGTGAGATGAATAGACATATATATCACAATGCAGTTTCACAGAAACCTTCTTTCCAGTTTTTGTCTGAGGATAATTTGTTTTTCACCATAGCCATCCATATACTCACAAATGTCCCCTGGTTGCTTTTTCACCAAGCTGGTTTCCCCAATCCTCTACCAGAAGAAAAGTATAGCTCTGTGAGTGGAATGCACTTGTCACAAAGCAGCTCCTCGGAAATCTTCTCTCCAGTATCTATCTGAAGATATTTCCGTTTTCACCATAAGCCTCAAAGCACTCCGGAGTATCCCTTAGCTGACTAACTTAAAACAGTGTTAGAATACTGCTCAATGAAAACAGAAGCTTAACTGGGTGAGTGGATTTCACGTAATCTAGACCAGTTTCACAGAAAACGTCCTTCTGGTTTTTACCAGAAGGTCTTTCTTTTTCAGCATATTCTTAAGAGCGATCCCAAATGTCCTTTCTCAGGTTCCACAGAAACAGTGATTTCAAACTGCTCAATCCAAAGGATGATTTAACTCTATGAGATGAATACACACATCACAAAGCTGTTGCTCCAATAGCTTCTCTCCAATTTCATCGGAAGAAGTTTCCTTTCTCACTACAAGCCTCTGGGCGCCACTAAATATCTCTTCACAGAGTCCTCAAAGACAGAGTTTCCAAACTGGGCAACGTAGTGTAAGCTTTAATTCCATGAAATGAAAGAACACGTCGAAGAGCAGTTTCTTGGAACGCTTCTTTCTGGGTTTATTTCAGGACATTACACTTTTCACCATAGTCTTCAATGCGCTGCAAAATATCACTTTTTCAGTTTTACAGGAACAGTGTTCAAACCCGCCTTATGAGAAAAGAGGTATAACTCCCTGAGTGGAATGCACACATCACAAAACAGTTTCTCAGAAAGCTTGTCTCCAGTTTTTATCTGAAGATATCTCCTATTTCCCCAAGGCCTGAATGTACTCCCGAATGTCCCTTATGGAATCCATCCATGACAAAGATTCAAAACTCCATAAGAGAAGGAAACTTTTATCTATGTGAGATGAATACACATATATATCACAAAGCAGTTTCACAGAAAGCTTCTTTTCAGTTTTTGTCTGAATATATTTCCTTTTTCACCTTCGCCATCCATATACTCCAAATATCCCCTGGTAGTTATTTCTCCAACCCGGATCCCTCAATCGTTCCTGAGAAGAAAATTATAACTCTATGAGTGGAATGCACACGTCAAAACGCAGCTCCTTGGAAATCATCTCTCCGGTATCTATCTGAAGATATTTCCATTTTCACCATCAGACTCAAAGCGCTCCTGAGTATACCTTAGCTGACTAACCTAAAACAGTGTTAGAACACTGCTCAATGAAAACAGAAGCTTAACTGTGCGAGTGGAATTCACATGACCTAGAGTAGTTTCACATAAAATTTCTTTCTGGTTTTTATCAAAGGGTATTTCTTTTTCAGCCTATTCTTATGAGCTCTGAGTGCCACTTAATATCACCTCACAGATTCCTCAAAGACAGAGTTTTTGAACTGGGCATCATAGTGTAAGCTTTAACTCACTGAAATGAATGCACACGTCAGAGAGCAGTTTCTTGCAACGTTTCTTTCTGGGTTTGGTTTCAGGATTTTCACTTTTCCTCATAGTCTTCAAAGCACTGAAAAATATCACTTTTTCAGCTTTTCAGGAACAGTGTTCAAACACGGCCTTATGAGAAAAGAGGTAAAACTCCCTCAGTGGAATGCACACATCACAAAGCAGTTTCACAGAAAGCTTCTTTCCAGTTTTTGTCTGAGGATATTTCATTTTTCACCATAGCCATCCATATACTCCTGAATGTCCCATGGTAGTGTTTTCTCCAAACGGGATTCCCCAATCCTCTCTGAGAAGAAAAGTATAACTCTGTGAGTCAAATGCACACGTTACAAAGCAGCTCCTCAGAAATCTTTTCTCCAGTATCTGTCTGAAGATATTTCTGTTTTCACAATAAGCTTCAAAGCGCTCCCGAGTATCCCTTAGCTGAGTAACCTAAAACAGTGTTAGAAGACTGCTGAATGTAAACAGAAGCTTAACTATGTGAGTGGAATTCACGTGACCTAGAGCAATTTCACAGAAAGTTTCCTACAGGTTTTACGGGAGGGTATTTCTCTTTCAGCATATTCTTGAGAGCCTTCCCAAATGTACTTTCTCAGGTTAAACAGAAACAGTGATTTCAAACTGCTCAATCCAAAGAATGATTTAACTGTATGAGATGAATATACACATCACAAAGCAGTTGCTCCGCAATCTTCTCTCCAGTTTTCATCGGAAGACGTTTCTTTCTCACTACAAGCCTCCGGGGGACACTTAATATCCCTTCACAGATTCCTCAAAGACAGAGTTTCCAAACTAGGCAACGTAGTGTAAGCTTTCATTCTCTGAAATGAATGCACACGTCAGAGAGCGGATTCTTGGAATGCTTCTTTCTGGGTTTTATTTCAGAATATTCACTTTTCGCCATAGTCTTCATAGTGCTGTAAAATACCACTTTTTTGTTTTACAGGAACAGTGTTTAAACACTGCCTTATGAGACAAGAGGTATAACTCCCTGAGTGGAATGCACACATCACAAAGCAGTTTCTCAGAAAACTTCTCTCCAGTTTTTATCTGAAGGTATGTCCTATTTCCCCAGAGGCCTGAATGAGCTCCCGAATGTCCCTTCATGAATCCGCCCATGATGCAGTTTCAAAACTGTGTCATATATAGAAAGTTTTATCTATGTGAGATGAATACACATATCTATCACAAAGCAGTTTCACAGAAAGCTTCTTTCCAGTTTTTGTCTTAGGATATTTCCTATTTCACCATAGTCGTCCATATACTCCTGAATGTCCTTTGGTAGCTTTTTCTCCAAAAGAGTTTCCCCAATTCCCTAGCGAAGAAAAGTATATCTATGTGACTGGAATACATATGTTACAAAGCAGCTCCTTGGAAAGCTTCTATCCAGTTTCCATCTGAAGGTATTTCCTTTTCCACTGTAAGCCTCAAACTGCTCCCGAATATCCTTTGCACACTAAAAAAAAAAAAATAGTGTTAGAATACTGCTCAATGAAAAGAGAAGCTTAACTGTGGGAGCAGAATTCATATGAGAGAGAGCAGTTTCACAGAAAGCTTGCTTCTGTTTTCTGTCTGCTGTTATTTCTTTTTCAGCATATTCTAAAGAGCATTCCCAAATGTCCTTTCTCAGATTCCTCAGAAACAGTAATTTCAAAGTGCTCAATCCAAAGAATTTTTTAACTCTATGAGATGAATACAAACATCAGAAAAGAGTGACTCAGAAAACTTCTCTCCAATTTTCAACGGAAGAGATTTCCTTGCTCATCAGAGGTCTACGGATGCCACTAAATATCCCTTCACAGAATCCTCAAAGACAGACTTTCCAAACTGGGAAATGGAAAGTAAGCTTTAACTCTGTGAAAGGAATGGACATATCAGAGAGCAGTTTCTTGGAATGCTTCTTTCTGGGTTTTATTTGACGACATTTCACTTTTCGCCATAGTCTTCAATGTGCTCCTAGTATCACTTTTTTAGTTTTACAGGAACATTGTTCAAACAGTGCCTTATGGGAGGAAAGTTATAACTCCTTGAGTGGAATGAAAACATCACCAAGCAGTTTCTCAGAAAGCTTCTCTCCAGTTTTTATCTGACGATATGTCCTCTTTCACCATAGGCCCGGATATGATCCCGAATATGCATTCACAGATCCATCCATGATGGAGTTTCCAAGCTGCTTAATGTAAAGAAAGCTTTATCTATGTGAGACGAATAAACATAGCAAAAAGCAGATTCAGAGAAAGTTTCTTACCAGTTTTTATCTGAAGATATTTCCTTTTTCACCATTGTCCTGAATGTGCTCCTGAATGTCCCTTTGTGGATCCATCCATGATAGAGTTTGCAAGCTGCATAATGTACAGAAAACTGTATCTATGTGAGATGAATACACATATCACAGAGCAGTTTCATAGAAAACTTCTTTCGAGTTTTTGTCTGAGGTTATTTCCCGTTACACCATAGGCATCAACATGGTCCCGAGTATCACTTGGTAACTTTTTCTCCAAATGTGTTTTCCCGATTCTGTATGAGAAGAGAGGTATAACACTTTGAGTGAAATGCACACGTCACAAAGCAGTTCCTCAGAAAGCTTCTCTCCAGTTTCGGTCTGAACATATTTCCTTTTTCACCGTAAGCCTCAAAGTGCTCCCAAATATCCCTTCACATGCTAATCATAAACAGGGTTAGAAAACTGCTCAATGAAAAGGGAGGCTTAACTGAGTGAGAGGAATTAAGGTGACAGAGAGAAATTTTAGAGAAAGCTTTCGTCTGGAATTTACCAGAGGATATTTCTTTCTCCATATTCTAAGAAGCGTTCCCAAATATCCTCCTTTAGATTCCACAAAAACAATGACTTCAAACTCCTCATTCAAAAATGGTTTAACTCTATGAGATGAATACTCACATCACAAAGCAGTTGCTCAGAATGATTCTCTCCATTTTTCATCGGAAGATGTTTCCTTGCTCACCACAAGCCTCCGGGCGCCACTTAATATCCCTTCACAGATTCAGCAAAGACAGATTTTCCAAACTGGGCAACATAGAGTAACCTTTACCTCTGTGAAATGAATGGAAATATCATAGAGCAGTTTCCTCAAACGCTCCTTTCTGGGTTTTATTTGAGGATATTTCACTTTTTGCCGTAGTCTTCAATGCGATCTGACGTACCACATTTTCGGTTTTACATGAACGGTGTTCAAACACTGCCGTATGAGAAAAGAGGTAATACTCACTGAGTGAAATGCACACACCACAAAACAGTTTCTCAGAAAGCTTCTCTCCAGTTTTTATCTGAAGATATTTCCTTTTTCACCATAGACAGGAATATGATCCCAAATATCCCTTCGCGGATCCATCTATGATGGAGTTTCCATGCTGTGTAATATAAAGAAAGCTTTATCTATGTGAGATGAATAAACATAGCAAAAAGCAGATTCACAGAATCTTCTTTCCAGTTTTTTTCTGAAGATATTTCCTTTTTCAGCACAGTCCTGAATGTGCTCCCGAATGTCCTTTCATGGATCCGTCCATGACAGAGTTTCCAAGCTGCATAATGTAAAGAAAGATTTATCTATGTGAGATGAATACATATTTCACAAATCGGTTTCACAGGAAGCTTCTTTCCAGTTTTCATCTGAGGCTGTTCCCTTTTTCACAATAGGCGTCACATGCTCCCGAATATCCCTTGCTACCTTTTTCTCCAAAATATTTTCCCGATACTGTATGAGAACGGAGGTAAAACACTCTGAGTGGAATTCACACACCACAAAGCAGTTCCTCCATTTTCTATCTGAAGATATTTCCTTTTTCACTGTAAGCCTGAAAGCGCTCCCGAAGATCACATCGCACGCTAAACATAAATAGTATGAAAACTGGTCAATGCAAGAGAAGCTTAACTGAGAGAGAGGAATTCACAGGACACACAGCAGTTTCACAGAAAGCGTCCTTCTTGTTTTTATCTGAGGATATTTACTTTTCCTATTCTTTTTTTTTTATGCTTTAAGTTCTAGGGTACATGTGCATAACGTGCAGGCTTGTTACATATGTATACTTGTGCCATGTTGGTGTGCTGCACCCATCAACTCGTCAGCACCCATCAACTCATCATTTACATCAGGTATAACTCCCAATGCAATCCTCCCACCTCCCCCTTCCCCGTGTTAGGCCCTGGTGTGTGATGTTCCCCTTCCCGAGTCCAAGTGATCTCATTGTTCAGTTCCCACCTATGAGTGAGAACATGCGGTGTTTGGTTTTCTGTTCTTGCAATAGTTTGCTGAGAATGATGGTTTCCAGCTGCATCCATGTCCCTGCAAGGGACACAATCTCATCCTTTTTTATGGCTGCATAGTATTCCATGGTGTATATGTGCCACATTTTCTTAATCCAGTCTGTCACTGATGGACATTTGGGTTGATTCCAAGTCTTTGCTATTGTGAATAGTGCCGCAATAAACATACGTGTGCATATGTCTTTATAGCAGCAAGAATTATAATCCTTTGGGTATATACCCAGTAATGGGATGGCTGGGTCATATGGTACTTCTAGTTCTAGATTCTTGAGGAATCACCATACTGTTTTCCATAATGGTTGAACTAGTTTACAATCCCACCAACAGTGTAAAAGTGTTCCTATATCTCCACATCCTCTCCAGCACCTGTTGTTTCCTGACTTTTTAATGATTGCCATTCTAACTGGTGTGAGATGGTATCTCCTTGTGGTTTTGATTTGCATTTCTCTGATGGCCAGTGATGATGAGCATTTTTTCATGTGTCTGTTGGCTGTATGAATGTCCTCTTTTGAGAAATGTCTGTTGATATCCTTTGCCCACTTTTTGATGCGGTTGTTTGTTTTTTTCTTGTAAATTTGTTTGAGTTCTTTGTAGGTTCTGGATATTAGCCCTTTGATGAGTAGATTGCAAAAATTTTCTCCCATTCTGTAGGTTGCCTGTTCACTCTGGTGGTAGTTTCTTTTGCTGTAAAGAAGCTCTTTACAAGGGATGTAACGAACCTTTTCAAGGAGGACTACAAACCACTGCTCAGTGAAATAAAAGAGTACATAAAGAAATGGAAGAACTTACCATGCTCATGGATAGGAAGAATCAATATCGTGAAAATGGCCATACTGCCCAAGGTAATTTATAGATTCAATGCCATCCCCATCAAGCTACCAATGACTTTCTTCACAGAATTGGAAAAAACTGCTTTAAAGTTCATATGGAACCAAAAAAGAGCTCGCATCTCCAAGATAATCATAAATCAAAAGAACAAAGCTGAAGGCATCATGCTACCTGACTTTCAACTAAACTACAAGGCTACAGTAATCAAAACAGCATGGTAATGGTACCAAAACAGAGATATAGACCAATGGAACAGAACAGAGTCCTCAGAAATAATACCACACATTTACAGCCATCTGATCTTTGATAAACATGAGAAAAAAAAGAAATGGGGAAAGGATTCCCTATTTAATAAATGGTGCTGGGAAAATTGGCTAGCCATAAGCAGAAAGCTGAAACTGGATCCTTTCCTTACTCCATATACGAAAATTAATACAACATGGATTGGAGACTTAAATGTTAGACCTAATACCATAAAAATCCTAGAAGAAAACCTAGGTAATACCATTCAGGACCTAGACATGGGCAAGGACTTCATGACTAAAACACCAAAAGCAACGGCAACAAAAGCCAAAATTGACAAATGGGATCTAGTTTTCCTATTCTAAAGAGCGTTCCCAAATGTCCTTCCTCAGATTCCACAGAAACAGTGATTTCAAACTACTCAATCCAAAGAATGGTTTATCTCTATGAGATGAATACACACATCGCAAAGCAGTTGCTCACAAATCTTCTCTCCAGTTTTCAACGGAAGACATTTCCTTGCTCACTACGGACCTTTAGGAGCCACTAAATATACCTTCACAGATTCCACAAAGACAGCGTTTCCAAACTGGGCAATGTAAAGTAAGCCGTAATTCTGTGAAATGAATGCACATATCAGAGTTGAAACACTGCCTTATGAGAAAGAGGTATATCTCCCTGAGTGGAATGCACACATCACAAAGCAGTTTCTCAGAAAGCTTCTCTCCTATTTTCATATGAAGAGATTTCCGTTTTCACCATAGGCCTGAAGGTACTCCTGAATGTCCCTTTGCAGATCTGTCCCTGATGGAGTTTCCAAACTGCGTAATACAAAGAAAGTTTTATCTATGTGAGATGAATTAACATATCTATCACAAAGCAGTTGTCCAGAAAGCTTCTTTCCCGTTTTTGTCGGAGGGTAATTCCTTTTTCACAATAGCAGTCTGTATACTCCTGATTGTCCCTTGGTAGCTTTTTCTCCAAAAGGGATTCCCCAATCCTCTCTGAGAAGAAAAGTATAACTCAGTGAGCAGAATGCACACGTCACAAAACAGCTCCTCAGAAATCTTCTCTCTAGTGTTTATCTGAAGATATTTCCATTTTCACCATAAACCTCAAAGTGCTTCCGAGTATCCCTTTGCAGACTAAACACAGTGTTAGAATACTGCTCAATGAAAAGAGAAGCTTAACTGTGTGAGTGGAAATCACATGACCGAGAGCAGTCTCACAGAAAGCTTCCTTATGGGTTTTCTCTGAGGGTATTTCCTTTTCAGCATATTCTAAAGACTTTTCCCAAATGTCCTTTCTCAGACTCCACAGAAACAGTGAATTCAAACTGCTCAATCCAAAGAATGATTTAACTCTATGAGATGAATCCACATATCACAAAGCAGTTGCTCAGAAAGCTTCTCTCCAGTTTTCAACGGAAGAAATTTTCTTGCTCACCACAGGCCCCTGGGCGCCACTTAATATCTCTTCGCAGATTCCTCAAAGACAGAGTTTCCAAACTGGGCAATGTAGAGTAAGTTTTAATTCTGTGAAATAAATGCACACATCAGAGAGCTGCTTCTTGGAATGCTTCTTTTGGGTTTTATTTGAGGATAGTTCAATTTTCACCATAGTCTTCAATGCGCTCTGAAATATCACTTTTTCAGTTTTACAGGAAACGTGTTCAAACACTGCATTATGAGAAAAGAGGTATAACTCCCTGAGTGGAATTCACACATCACAACGCAGTTTCTCACAAAGCTTCTCTCTAATTTTTATCTGAGATATTTCCATTTTCAAAATAGTCTTGAATGTGCTCCCGAATGTCCCTTTGCAGATCCATCCATGACAGTTTCCAAGCTGTGTAATGTAAAGACAGTTTTATCTATGTGAGATGAATAAAAATAGCAAAAAGCAGATTCACAGAAAGCTTCTTTCCAGTTTTTCTCTGAGGCTACAGTGTTCCTGAATATACCTTCGCAGGGTAAACACAGTGCTAGAATACTGCTCAATGAAAAGAGAATCTTAACTGTGTGAGTGGAGTTCACACAACATAGAGCAGTTTCACAGAAAGATTCCTTCTGATATTTATCTGAGGGTATTTCTTTTCCAGCATATTCTAAAGAGTGTTCCCAAATGTCCTCTCTCAGATTTCACAGAAACAGTGATTTCAAACTGCTCAATCCAAAAAATGATTTATCTCTATGGGATGAATACACACACCACAAAGCAGTTTCTCAGAAAGCTTCTCTCCAGTTTTCAATGGAAGACATTTCCTTGCTCACCACAGGTCTCCAGCGCCACTTAATATGCCTTCGTAGATTCCTCAAAGACAGAGTTTCAAAACTGGGCAATGTAGAGAACGCTTTAGCTCTGTTAAACGAAAGCACATGTCACGGAGCAGTTTCTTGGAATGCTTATCTTTGGGTTTTATTTGAGGATATTTCACTTTCTGCCATAGTCTTCAAAGTGCTCCGAAATATCACTTTCCCTGTTTTACAGGAACAGTGTTCAAACACTGCCTTATGAGAAAAGAGGTATAACTCCCTGAGTGGAATGCACACATCACAAAGAAGTTTCTCAGAAAGCTTCTCTCCAGTTTTTATCTGAAGATATTTCCTTTTTCACCGTAGGTAAGAATGTGATCCCGAATATCCCTTTGTGAATCCATCCATGAGGGAGTTTCCAAGCTGCGTAGTGTAAAGAAAGCTTTACTTGTGTGAGATGAATAAACATAGCAAAAGTAGATTCACAGAAAGCTTCTATTCAGTTTTTATCTGAATATATTTCCATTTTCACCATAGTCCTGAATGTGCTCCCGAATGTCCCTTCGCGGATATGTCCATGACAGAGTTTCCAAGCTGCATAATGTAACGAAAGCTTTATCTATGTGAGATGAATAAACATAACAAGAAGCAGATTCACAGAAAGCTTCTTTCCAGTTTTTATCTGAAGATATTTCCTTTTTCTTCATACTACTGAATATGCTCACAAATGTCCCATGGCGGATCCGTCCATGACAGAGTTTCCAAGCTGCGTACTGTAAAGAAAGCTTTATCTATGTGAGTTGAATACATATATCACAGAGCAGTTACACAGAATGCTTCTTTCAAGTTTGTGTCTGAGGCTGTTTCCCTTTTCACAATAGGCATGAATATGCTCCCGGATATCACTTGGTACCTTTTTCTCCAAAAGGGCTTCCCTGATGCTGTATGAGAAGACAGGTATAACACTGTGAGTGGAATGCTAATGTCACAAAGCAGTTCCTCGGAACACTTCCCTCCAGTTTTTATCTGAACATATTTTCTTTTTCACCGTAAGCCTCAAAGTGCACCCGTATATTCCTTCATACGCTACACATGAACAATGCTAGAAAACTGCTCAATGAAAAGAGAAGCTTAACTGAGCAAGAGGAATTCACATGACACACAGCAATTTCACAGAAAGTTTCCTCCTGGTTTTTATTGTAGGATATTTCTTTCTCTATATTGTAAAGATCGCTCCCAAATGTCCCTCCTCAGATTCCACAGAAGTAGTGAAATCAAACTGCTCAATCCAAAGAATGATTTAACTCTATGAGATGAATACACACATCACAAAGCAGTTGCTCAGAAAGCTTCTCTGTAGTTTTCATCGAAAGACATTTCTTTGCTCACCACAGGCGAATGGGCACCAGTTACTATCCCTTCACATATTCTTGAAGGAGAGAATTTGCAAACTGGGCAATGTAGTGTAAGCTTTACCTCTGTGAAATGAATGCACATATCCGAGAGCCGTTTCTTGATACGTTTCTTCCTGGGTGTTGTTTGAGGATATATCACTTTTCACCATAGTCTTCAATGCTATCCAAAATATCACTTCTTCGTTTTACAGGAACAGTGTTCAAACACTGCCTTATGCGAAAAGAAGTATATCACCCTGAGTGGAATACACACATCACAAAGCAGTTTCTCAGAATGCTTCTCTCCAGTTTTTATCTGAATATATTTTCTTTTTCACCATAGGCCTGAAAGCGCTTTCATTTATCCCGTCGTGGATTCGTCGATAACGCAGTTTCCAAACTGCATAACATAAAGACAGTTTTATCTATGTGAGATGAATAAACAGAGCAAAAAGCAGATTCATAGAAAGCTTCTTTCCAGTATTTATCTGAAGATATTTCCTTTTACACCATAGTCCTGAATGTGCTCCCGAATATCCCTTGGCGGATCCATCCATGACAGAGTTTCCAAGCTGCAAAATGTAGAGAAAGATTTATCTATGTCAGATGAATACACATATCTAAAAACAGTTTCACAGAATGGGTTTCCTAGATGCTGTGTGAGAAGAGAGGTACCACACTGTGAGTGGAATGCACATGTCCCAGAGCAGCACCTCGGAAAGCCTCTCTCCAGTTTCTATCAGAACACATTTCCTTTTTCATCATAAGCTTCAAAGTGTTCCTGAATATCCCTATGCATGCTAAACATAAACAGTGTTAGGAAACTGCTCAATGAAAAGTGAAGCTTAACTGGGGGAGTGGAATTCACACGACACAGAGAAGTTTCACAGGAAGCTTGCTTCTTGTTTTTATCTGAAGGTATTTATTTTCCAGCATATTCTAAAGAGTGTTCTCAAATTTCCTTTCTCATGTTCCATAGAAACAGTGATTTCAAATTGCTCAGTCCAAAGAATGACTTAACTCTACGAGATGAATACACATATCACAAAGCAGTTGCTCAGAATGCTTCTCTCCAGTTTTCAATGGAAGACATTTCCTTGCTCACCACAGGCCTCCGGGCACCACTTAATATCCCTTAGCAGATTCCTCAAAGATGCAGTTTCCAAATTGGGCAATGTAGAGTAAGTTTTAACTCTGTGACATGAATACACATATCAGAGAGCATTTTCTAGGAACACTTCTTTCTGGGTTTTATTTGAGGATATTTCACTTTTTGCCATAGTTCTCAATGGGCTCCAAAATATCCCTTTATTGGTCTTACAGGAACAGTGTTCAAACACTGCCTTATGAGCAAAGAGGTAAAACCCCTGAGTGGAAGGCACACATCACAAAGCACTTTCTCAGAAAGCCTCTCTCCAGTTTTTATCTAAAGATATTTCCTTTTTCACCATAGGTCTGAATGTGCTCCTGAATTTTCTATCATGGATCCGTCCATGATGGAGTTTCCAATCTGCATAACATAAATAAAGTTTTATCTATGTGAGAGAATAAATATGTATATCACAAAGCAGTTTCACAGAAATCTTCTTTCCAGTTTTTGTCTGAGGATATTTCCTTTTTCACAATAACCATACATATACTCCCAAATGTCCGTTGGTAGCTTTTTCTCCAAAAGGGATTCCCAAATCCTCTATGAAAAGAAAGGTATAACTCTTTGACAGAAATGTACACGTCACAAAGCAGTTCCTCTGAAAGCTTCTCTCCAGTTTCTTTCTGAAGATATTTCCCTTTTTCACCATAAGCCTCATAGCACTCCCGAATATCCCTTCGAAGACTAAACAGAGCAGTCTCACAGAAAGCTTCCTTCTGTTTTTTTATCTGAGGGTATTTCTTTTTCACAATATTCTAAAGAGCGTTCCCAAATGTCCTTTCTCAGGTTCCACAGAAAGTGATTTCAAACTCTTCAATCCAAAGGATGATTTAACTCTATGAGATGAATGCACACATCATAAAGCACCTGCTCAAAAAGATTCTCTCCAGGTTTCAACAGAAGACATTTCCTTGCTCACCACAGGCCTCCGAGAGCCACATAAAATCCCAATGCAGATTCTCCAAAGACAGGGTTTCCAAACTGGGCAATGTAGAGTAAGCTTTATCTCTGTGAAATGAATGCACATATCAGAGAGCAGTTTCTTGGAATGATTCTTTCTGACGATATTTCACTTTTCACCATAGTCCTCAATGTGCTCCATAATATCACTTTTTCAGTTTTACAGGAACAGAGTTCAAACACTGTTTTATGAGAAAAGTGGTATAACTCCCCGAGTGGAATGCACATATCACAAAGCAGTTTCTCAGAAAGCTTCTCTCTAGTTTTTCTCTGAAGATATTTCCATTTTCAGCATAGGCCTGAATGTACTCCCGAATGTTCCTTCGCAGATCCATCCATGACAGAGTTTCCAAGCTGTGTAATGTAAAGAAAGCTTTATCTATGTGAGACAAATAAACATAACAAAAAGCAGATTCACAAAGGCCTTCCTTCCAGCTTTTGTCTGAGGATACTTCTTTTTTCACCATAGCCATCAGTGTACTCCCGAATGTCCCTTGACTGCTTTTTCTCCAAAAGGAATTCCCCAATCCTTTATTATAAGAGAGGTATAACACTGTGAGTGAAATGCACAGGTCACAAAGCAGTTCCTCGGAAAGCCTCTCTCCAGTTTCTATCTGAAAATATTTCCTTTACATCGTAACCCTCAAGGCACTGCCAAATATCCCTTCGCTCGCTACACATAAACAGTGTTAGAAAAGTGCTCCATGAAAAGAGAAGCTTAACTGAGTGAGTGGAATTCACACGACACATAGCAGTTTCACAGAAAGCTCCCTTCTGGTTTTTATCTGAGGATATTTCTTTCTCCATATTCTAAAGAGTGTTCCCAAATGTCCTTCCTCAGATTCCACAGAAACAGTGATTTCAAACTGCTCCTTCCAAAGGTTGATTTAACTCTAAGAGATGATTACACCAGTCAGAAAGCAGTTGCTCAGAAAGATTCTCTCCAGTTTTCAATGGAAGACATTTCCTTGCTCAACACAGGCCTCCGGGCACCACTTAATATAACTTCGCAGATTTCTCCAAGAGAGACTTTCCAAACTGGGTAATATAGAGTAAGCTTTAACTCTGTGACATTAATACACATATCAGAGAGCAGTTTCTTGGAACGCTTCTTTCTGGGTTTTATTTGAGGACAGGACACTTTTCCCCAGAGTCTGCAATGCACTCCGAAATATAACTTTTTTGGTTTTACAGGAACAGTGTTCAAACACTGCCTTATGAGAAAAGAGGTATAACTCCCTGAGTGGAATGCACACATTACATAGCAGTTTCTCAGAAAACTTGTCTCTGGGTTTATCTGAAGATCTTTCCTTTTTCACCATAGGCCTGAATGTGCTCCCAAATGTCCCTTCATGATTCTGTCCATGATGGAGTTTCCAAGCTGTGTAATGTAAAGAATGCTTTATCTATGTGAGATGAATAAGCATAGCATAAAGCAGATTCACAGAAAGCGTCTTTCCAGTTTTTATCTGAATATATTTCCTTTTTCACCATAGTACAGAATTTTCTCCCAAATGTCCCTTCGCGGATCCATCCATGACAAAGTTTGCAAGCTGCGTAATGTAAGGAAAGCTTTATCTATGTTAGATGAATACACATAGCACAGAGCAGTTTCACAGTAAGCTTCTTTCCAGCTTTTCCTTGAGGCTATTTTCCTTTTCACCACATTCTCCAATATGCTCCCAAATACCCCTTGTTATGTTTTTGTCCAAAAGGGTTTCACGATTCTGTATGAGAAGAGAGGTGTAACATTGTGAGTGGAATGCACACATCACTAAGCAGTTCCTCGGAAAGCTTCTCTCCAGTTTCTATCTGAACAGATTTCCTTTTTCACCGTAAGCCTGAAAGCCCTTTTGAATACCCCTTCACACGCTACACATAAACCGTGTTTGAAAACTGCTCATTGAAAAGGGAAGCTTAATTGAGCGAGAGGAATTCACAAGACACAGAGCATTTTCACAGAAAGCTTCCTTCTGCTTTTTACCTGATGATATTTGTTTCTCCATATTCTAGAAAGCATTCCCAATGTCCTTCCTCAGATTCCACAGAAGCAGTGATTTCAAACTGCTCTATCCAAAGAATGGTTTATCTCTATGAGATGAAAACACACATTACAGGCAGTTGCTCAGAAAGCTTCTCTCCCGTTTTCATCGGAAGATAATTCCTTGCTCACCACAGGCCTTGGGCGCCACTAAATATGCCTTCGCAGATTCCCCAAAGACAGAATTTCCAAGCTGGGCAAAGTAGAGTAATCTTTAACTCTGTGAAATGAATGCACATATCAAAGAGCAATTTCATAAAATGCTCCTTCCAGGGGTTTATTTGAGGATATTTCACTTTTCGTCATAGTCTTCAATGATCTCTGAAATATCACTTTTTCAGTTTTACAGGAACAATATTCAAACACTGCCTTATGAGAAAAGAGGTATAACTCCCTGAGTGGAATGCACACATCACACAGCAATTTCTAAGAAAGCTTCTCTCAATTTTTTGTCTGAAGATATTTTCTTTTTCACCATCCGCCTGAATATGCTCCGGAATATCCCTTTGCCAATCCATCCATGACAGAGTTTCCAAACTGCGTAACATAAAGTTTTATCTATGTGAGATGAATAAACATATGTATCACAAAGCAGTTTCACAGAAAGCTTCTTTCCAGTTTTTCTCTGTGGATATTTCCTTTTTCATCATAGCCGTCCATATACTCTCGAATGTCCCTTGATGGCTTTTTCTCCAAAAGACGTTCACCAATCTTCTAAGCGAAGAAATGTATATCTCTGTGAATGGAATGCACACGTCATAAAGCAGCTCCTCGGAAAGCTTCTTCCCTGTTTCTGTCTAAAGATATTTCCGTTTTCACCACAAGCCTCAAAGTGCTAACAAATATCACTTCGCATACTAAACAAAAACAGTCTTTGAATACTGCTCAATGAAAAGAGAAGTTGAACTGTATGAGTGGAATTCACACGACTGAGAGCAGTTTCACAGAAAGCTTCCTTCTGGTTTTTATCTGAGTGTATTTCTTTTTCAGCATATGCTAAAGACTGTTCCTAAATGGCCTTTCTCAAGTTCTAAAGAAACAGTGATTTCAAACTGCTCAATCCAAAAATGATTTACCTCTATGAGATGAATGCACACATCACAAAGCATTGCTCAGAAAGCTTCTCTCCAGTTTTCAATGGCAGACATTTCCTAGCTCATCACAGGCCTCGGGGTGACACTAAATATCCCTTTGCAGATTCCTCAAAAACAGAGTTTCCAAACTGGGTAATGCAGAGTAAGATTTAACTCTGTGAAATAAATGCACATACCAGACAGCAGCTTCTTGGAACACTTCTTTCTGGGTTTTATTTGAGAATAGTTCAATTTTCGCCACAGTCTTCAATGCGCTCCAAAATATCACTTTTTTGGCTTTACAGGAACCGTGTTCAAACACTGCCTTATGAAAAAAGAAGTATAACTCCATGAGTGCAATGTACAAATCACTAAGCAGTCTCTCAGAATGTTTCTCTCCACTTTTTATCTGAAGATATTTCCATTTTCACCATAGTCCTGAATGTGTTCCCCAATGTCCTTTCACGGATCCATCCATGACAGAGTTTCCAAGCTGCGTAATGTAAAGAAAGCTTTATCTATGTGAGATGAATACACATATCACAGAGTAGTTCCATAGAAAGCTTCTTACCAGTTTTTGTCTGAGGCTGTTTTCGTTTCCACCGTAGGTGTCAATATGCTCCTGGATATCACTTGGTATCTTATTTTCCAATAGGATTTCCCTGATGCTGTATGAGAAGAGACGGACAATACTGTGAGTGAAATGCACATGTCACAAAGCAGTTCCTCGGAAAGCTTCTCTCCAGTTTCTATCTGAATATATTTCCTTTCTCACTGTAAGCCTCAAAGCGCTTCTGAATACACCTTCACACACTAAACATAGACAGTGTTAGAAAACTCTACAATGAAAAGGGAAGCTTAACTGAGTGAGAGGAATTCACATGATACATAGCAGTTTCACAGAAAGCTTCCTTCTGGTTTTCATCTGAGGATATTTCTTTCTCCATATTCCAAAGAACGGTCCCAAATGTCCTTGCTGAGATACCACAGAAACAGTGATTTCAAACTGCTCATTCCAAGGAATGGTTTCACTCTATGAGATGAATACACACATCACAAAGCAGTTGCTCAGAAACCTTTTCTCCAGTTTTCATGGGAAGACATTTCCTTGCTCACCACAGGCCTCCAGGGCACCACTTAATATCCCTTCGCACATTCCTCAAAGACAGAGTTTGCACACTGGGCAATGTAGAGTACACTTTAATTCTGTGAAGTGAATGCACATATCAGAAAGCAGTTTCTTGGAACGCTTCTTTTTGGGTTCTACTTGAGGATAGTTCACTTTTCGCCATAGTCTTCAATGCACTCCGAAATATCACTTTTTCGGTTTTACAGGACAGTGTTGATGAAAAAAACAGATATAATCCCCTGAGTGCAATGCACACATCACAAAACAATTTCTCAGAAAGCATCTCTGCAGCAATTATTTGAAGATATTTACATTTTCACCATAGTCCTGAATGTACTCCCAAATGTCCCTTCACGGATCCATCCAGGACAGAGTTTCCAAGCTGTGTAATGTAAAGAAAGCTTTATCTATGTGAGATGAATACACATATCACAGATCAGTTTCACAGAAAGCTTCTTTCCAGTTTTTGTCTGAGGCTATTTCTTTTTTCATCATAGGCGTGAATATGCTCCGGAATATCCCTTAGCACCTTTTTCTTCAAAATGTTTTCCCAATGCTGTATGAGAGGAGAAGTATAACACTCTGAGTAGAATGCATACATCACAAAGTAGTTCCTCAGAAAGCTTCTCTCCATTTTCTATCTGAAGATATTTCCTTTTTCACTGTAAGCCTGAAGGCACTCCCGAATATCCCTTCGCATGCTAAACATAAACAGTATGAAACTAGTCAATGCAAGAGAAGCTTAACTGAGTGAGAGAAATCACATGACACACAGCAGTTTCACAGAAAGCGTCCTTCTTGTTTTAATCTGAGGATATTTAGTTATCCATATTCTAAACAGTGTTCCCAAATGTCCTTCCTCAGATTCCAAAGAAACAGTGATTTGAAAGGGCTCAATTTAAAGAATGGTTTAACTCTATGAGATGAATACACACGTCACAAAGCAGTTGCTCAGAAAGCTTCTCTCCAGTTTTCAAAGGAAGACATTTCCTTTCTCACCAACGTCATCTAGGAGCCACTTTCTATCCCTTTGCAGATTCCACAAACAAAGTTTCCAAACTGGACAATGTAGAGTAAGCTTTATTTCTGTGAAATGAATGCACATATCAGAGAGGAGTTTCTTGGAACGCTTCTTTCTGGGTTTTATTTGAGGAGAGTTTTCTTTTCACCGTAGTCTTCAATGCACTTCGAAATATCCCATTATCGGTTTTACAGGAACAGTGTTGAAACACTGCCTTATGAGAAAAGAGGTATGTCTCCCTGAGTGGAATACACACATCGCAAAGCAGTTTCTCAGAAAGCTTCTCTGCAATTTTTATATGAAGAGATTTCCATTTTCACCATATGCCTGAAAGTGTTCCCGAATGTCCCTTTGCAGATCTGTCCTTGACGGAGTTTCAAAACTGTATAATATAAAGAAAGTTTTATCTATGTGAGATGAATAAACATATCTATCACAAAGCAGTTTCCAAGAAAGCTTCTTTTCCGTTTTTTTCTGAGGGAAATTCCTTTTTCACAATAGCCATCTGTATATTCCTGAATGTCCTTTAGTAGATTTTTCTCCAGATGGGATTCCTCAATCTTCTATGAGAAGAAAAGTATGACTGTGAGTGGAATGCACACGTCACCAAGCAGCTCCTCAGAAAGCTTCTCTCTAGTGTCTATTTGAAAATATTTCCATTTTCACCTTAAGCCTCAAAGCGCTCCCGAATATCCCTTCACAGACTAAACACAGTGTTAGAATACTGCTCAATGAAAAGAGAAGGTTAAATGTGTGAGCTGAAATCACATGACCGAGAGCAGTTTCACAGAAAGCTTCCTTCTGGTTTTCATCTGCGGATATTTCTTTCTCCATATTCCAAAGAAAGGTCCCAAATGTCCTTCTTCAGATACCACAGAAACAGTGATTTCAAACTGTTCAATCCAAAGAATGGTTTAATTCTATGAAATGAATACACATTTCACAAAGCAGTTGCTCAAAAGCTTCTCTCCAGTTTTCAAAGGAAGACATTTCCTTGCTCACCACAGTCCTCTGGGAGCCACTTAATATCCCTTTACAGATTCCTCAAAGACAGAGTTTCCAAACTGGGCAATGTAGAGTAAGTATTAATTCTGTGAAATGAATGCACATATCAGAGAGCAGTTTGTTGGAACAGTTCTTTCTGGGTTTTATTTGAGGATAATTCTCTTTTCATTGTAGTCTTCATTGCGCTATGAAATATCACGTTTTCGGTTTTACAGGAACAGTGTTGAAACACTGCCTTATGAGAAAAGAGTTATAGCTCCCTGAGTGGAATGCACACATCACAAAGTAGTTTCTCAGAAAGCTTCTTTGCAGTAATTATCTGAAGATATTTCCATTTTCACCATAGTCCTGAAGCTGCTCCCCAATGTTCCTTCATGGATCCATCCATGACAGAGTTTCCAAGCTGCGTAATGTAAAGAAAGCTTTATCTATGTGAGATGAATAAACATAGCAAAAAGCAGATTCACAAAAATATTCTCTCCAGTTTTTATCTGAACATATTTCCTTTTTCACCATAGCCCTGAATGTCCTCCCGAATGTCCATTCATGGTTCCGTCCATGACAGAGTTTCCAAGCTGCGTAATGTAAAGAAAACTTTATCTATGTGAGATGAATACAGATATCACAGAGCAGTTTCATAGAGAGCTTCTTTCCAGTTTCTGTCTGAGGCTATTTCCCTTTTCGCCATAGGCATCAACATGTTCATGAATATCACTTGGTAAGTATTTCTCCAAAAGGGTTTCCCCGATGCTGTATGAGAAGAGAGGTATAACACTTTGAGTGGAATGCACACGTCACAAAGCAGTTCCTCGGAAAGCTTCTCTCCAGTTTCTATCTGAACATATTTCCTTTTTCACTGTAAGTCTCAAAGCACTCCCGAATATCCCTTCACATGCTAAAGATAAACACGGTTAGAAAACTGCTCAATGAAAATAGAGACTTAAGTAAGTGAGAGGATTTAAGATGACAGGGAGCAGTTTCAAAGAAAGCTTCCTTCTGGATTTTACCTGAGGATATCTCTTTCTCAATATTCTAAGGAGCTTTCACAAATGTCCTTCCTCAGATTCCACGAAAACAGTGATTTCAAACTGCTCAATCCAAAGAATGGTTTAACTCTATGAGATGAATGCACACATCGCAAAGCAGCTGCTCAGAAAGCTTCTCTCCAGTTTTCATTGGAAGACGTTTCATTGCTCACCACAGGTCACTGGACACCACTTAATATCCATTCAGAGATTCCTCAATGACAGAGTTTCCAAACTGGGCAACATAGAGTAAGCTTTAACTCTGTGAAATGAACGCACATATCAGAGAACAGTTTCTTGGAATGCTTCTTTCTGGGTTTTATTTGAGGGTATTTTACTTTTCGCCATAGTCTTCAATGCACTCTGAAATATCACATTTTCGGTTTCACAAAAACAGTTTCAAACACTGCCTTATGAGTAAAGAGGTAAATCTCGCTGAGTGGAATTCACACCTCACAAAGCAGTTTCTCAGAAAGCTTCTCTCCAGTTTTTATTTGAAGATATTTCATTTGTCACCATTGGCCTGAGTGTGCTCACGAGTGTCCCTTTGCGAATACGTCCATGTTGGCATTTCAAAACTGCATAATAGAAGGAAAGTTTTATCTATGTGAAATGAATAAATATATCTATCACAAAGCAGTTTCACAGAAAACTTCTTTCCAGTTTTTGTCTGAGGATATTTCCTTTTTCACTATAGCCGTCCATATACTCTTGAATGTCCCGTGGTAGCTTTTTCTCCAAAAGGCATTCCGCAATCCTCTATGAGAAGAAAAGTATAACTCTGTGAGTGGAATGTACATGTCACAAAGCAGTTCTTCAGAAATCTTCTCTCTAGTTTCTATCTGAAGATATTTCTGCTTTCACCATAAGCCTCAAAGGGCTCCCGAGTATCCCTTAGCTGATTAAACTAAAACAGGGTTAGAATACTGCTCAATGAAAACAGAACCTTGTCTAAGCAAGTGGAATTCACATGACACAAAGTAGTTTCACAGAAAGCTTCCTTCTGGTTTTTATCGGAGGGTATTTCTTTTTCAGCATATTCTTTAGAGCATTCCCAAATGTCCTTTCTCAGGTTCCACAAAAAAAGTGATATCAAACTGCTCAATCCAAAGAATGATTTAACTCTATGAGAGGAATACACACATCACAAACCAGTGGCTCTGAAAGGTTCTCTTTAGTTTTCAACAAAAGACATTTACATGCTCACCACAGGCCTCCGGTTGCCACTTAATATCCCTTCACAGAATCCTCAAAGACAGACTTTCCAAACTGGGAAATGTAGAGTAAGCTTTAACACTGTGAAATGAATGGACATGTCAGAGAGCAGTTTCATGGAATACTTCTTTCTGGGTTTTATTTGATAAGATTTCAGTTTTCACCATAGTCTTCAATGTGCTCGGAATATCACTTTTTTAGATTTACAAGAACAGTGTTCAAACAGTGCCTTATGAGAAGAAAGGCATAACTCCCTGAGTGGAATGCGCACATCACCAAGCAGTTTCTCAGAAAACTTCTCTCCAGTTTTTATCTGACGATATTTCCTTTTTCACCATAGGCCCCAATGTGATCCCAAATATCCCTTCGTGGATCCATCCATGATGGATGTTCCAAGTTGCATAATGTAAAGAAAGCTTTATCTATGTGAGAGGAATAAACATAGCAAAAAGCAGATTCACAGAAAGCTTCTTTCCAGTTTTTATCTGAAGATATTTCCTTTTTCACCATAGTCCTGAATGTGCTCCCGAATGTCATTTCATGGATCCGTCCATGACAGAGTTTCCAAGCTGCGTAATGTAAAGAAAGCTTTATGTATGTGAGATGAATACACATATCACAGAGCAGTTTCATAGAATGCTTCTTTCCAGTTTTTGTCTGAGGCTATTTCCCTTTTCACCATAGGCATCAACATGCTGCCGAATATCACTTGGTACCTTTTTCTCCAAAAGGATTTCCCCGATGCTGTATGAGAAGAGTGGTATAACACTGTGAGTGGAATGCACACATCACAAAGCAGTTCCTTGGAAAGCTTCTCTTCAGGTTCGGTCTGAACATATTTCCTTTTTCACTATAAGCCTCAAAGCGCTCCTGAAAATCCCTTCACACGCTAAACATAAACAGTGTTGGAAAACTGCTCAATGAAAAATGAAGCATATTTGAGTGAGAGGAATTCACACGACACATAACAGTTTCACAGAAAGCTTCCTTCTGGTTTTTATGTGAGGATATTTTTTTCTCCATATTGTGAAGAGTGTTCCCAAATGTCCTTCCTCAGATTCCACAGGAACAGTGATTTCAAACTGCTTAATCCAAAGGATGATTTATCTCTATGCAATGAATACACATCACAAAGCAGTTGGTTAGAAAGCTTCTCTCCAGTTTCCACGGAAGACATTTCCTTGCTCACCACAGGCCTCTGGGCTCCACTTAATATCCCTTGGCAGATTCCTCAAAGACAGAGTTTCCAAACTGGGCAATTTAGTGTAAGCTTTAAATCTGTGAAATGAATGCACATTGTTAGAGCGTAGTTTCCTGGAACGCTTCTTTATAGATTTTATTTGAGGATATTTGCTTTTCTCCATAGTCCTCAATGTGCTCTGAAATATCACTTTTTCGGTTTTAGAGGAGCAGTGTTCAAACACTGCCTTATGAGAAAAAGGTATAACTCCGGTAGTGGAATGCACACATCACAAAGCATTTTCTCAGAAACCTTCTCTCCAGTTTTTCTCTGGAGACATTTCCTTTTTCACCATAGTCCTGAAGGTGCTCCCGAATGTAACTTGGTGGATCTGTCCATATTGGAGTTTCCAAGCTGTGTAAAGTAAAGTAAACGTTGTCTATGTGAGATGAATAAAAATAGCCAAAAGTAGATTCACAGAAAGCTTCTTTTCAGTTTTTATTTGAAGATATTTCCTTTTCATCCATAGTCCTGAATGTGCTCCTGAATGTCTCTTCGCAGATCTGTCCATGATGGAGTTTCCAAACTGCATAATATAAAGGAAGTTTTATCTATGTGAGCTGAATAAACATATCTATCACAAAACATTTTCACAGAAAGCTTCTTCCAGTTTTTGTCTGAGAATATTTCCTTTTTCACCCTAGACATCCATATACTCCTGAATGTCATTTAGTGTCTTTTTCCCCAAAAGAGGTTCACCAATTCTCTAAGCAAAGAAAAGTATAACTCTGTGAGTGGAATGCACATGTCACAAAGCAGCCCCTTGGAAATCTTCTCTCCAGTTTCTGTCTGAAGATATTTCCATTTTCACCGAAAGCCTCAAAGTGCTAACGAATATCCCTTTGCAGATAAAACAAAAACAGTGTTAGAATACTGCTCAATGAAAAGAGAAGCTGAACTATGTGCGTGGAATTCACACGACATGGAGCAGTTTCTCAGAAAGCTTCTTTCTGGTTTTGTCTGAGGGTAATACTTTTAGAGCATATTCTAAAGAGCATTCCTAAATATCCTTTCTCACTTTCCACAGAAACAGTGATTTCAAACTGCTCAATCCAAGGAATGCTTTAACTCCATGAGATGAATGCACACATCACAAAGCAGTTGCTCAGCAGGCTTCTCTCCGGTTTTCAGCGGAAGACATTTCCTTGCTCACAACAGGCCTCATGGCGCCACTTAATATCCCATCGCAGATTCCTCAAAGACAGAGTTTCCAAAGTGGGCAATGTAGAATAAGCTTTATCTCTGTGAAGTGAATGCACACACAATAGAGCAGCTTCTTGGAATGCTTCTTTCTGGGTTTTATTTGAGGATAGTTTAATTTTTGCCATGGTCTTCAATGATCTCCAAAATATCACTTTTTCTGTTTTACAGGAACAGTGTTCAAACACTGCCTTATGAGAAAAGAGGTATAACTCCCTGAGTGGAATGCACACATCACACAGCAATTTCTAAGAAAGCTTCTCTCAATTTTTTATCTGAAGATATTTCCTTTTTCACCATAGGCCTGAATGTGCTCCCAAATGTCCCTTCGCCGATCCCTCCATGACGGAGTTTCCAAACTGCATAACATAAAGAAAGTTTTCTCTATGTGAGATGAATAAACATATCTATCACAAAGCAGTTTCACACAAAGCTTCTTTCCAGTTTTTCTCTGAGGATATTTCCTTTTTCACCCTTGCCGTCCATATTCTCCCGAATGTCCCTTGGTGTCTTTTTCTCCAAAAGAGGTTCACCCATCCTCTAAGCAAAGAAAAGTATATCTCTGTGAGTGGAATGCACACGTCACAAAGCACCTCCTCGGAAAGCCTCTCTCCAGATTCTGTCTGAAGATATTTCCGCTTTCACCATAAGCCTCAAAGTGCTAACGAACATCCCGTCACAGACTAAACAAAAACAGTGTTAGAATACTGCTCAATGAAAAGAGAAGCTGAACTGAGTGAGTGGAATTCAAACGACACAGAGCATTTCACAGAAAGCTTCCTTCTGTTTTTTATCTGAGGGTATTACTTTTACAGCATATTCTAAAGAGCGTTCCCAAGTATCCTTTCTCAATTTCAACATAAACAGTGAATTCAAACTGCTCAATCCAAGGAATGATTTAACTCTATGAGATGAATGCACACATCACAAAGAAGTTGCTCAGAAAGCTTCTTTCCAGTTTTCAACCGAAGACATTTCCTTGCTCAACACAGGCCCCCTGGCGCCACTTAATATCCCTTTGCAGATTCCTCAAAGACAGTTTCCAAATTGGGCAATGTCGAGTAAGCTTTAACTCTTAGAAATGAATGCACACACAAGAGAGCAGCTTCTTGGACTGCTTCTTTCTGGGTTTTATTTGAGGATAGTTCCATTTTCATCATAGTCTTCAATGTGCTCTGAAATATCACTTTTTCGGTTTTACAGAAAACGTGTTCAAACACTGCCTTCTGACAAAAGAGGTAAAACTCCTTCAGTTGAATGCACATATCACAAAGCAGTTTCTCAGAATGCTTCTCTCCAGTTTTTATCTGAAGATATTTCCATTTTCAAAATAGTCCTGAATGTGCTCCCAAATGTCCCTTCACAGATCCGTCAATGACAGAGTTTCCAAGCTGTGTAATGTAAAGAAGGCTTTATCTATGTGAGATGAATAAACATAGGAAAAAGCAGATTCACGGAGATCTTCCTTCCAGCATTTGTCTGAAGATATTTCCGTTTTCACCATAGCAGTCCATATACTCTGAATGTCCCTTGATAGCTTTTACTCCAAAAGGGATTCCCCAATCCCTTATTAGAAGAGAGGTATAACACTGTGAGTGGAATACACAGGTCACAAAGCAGTTCCTTGGAAAGCCTCTCTCCAGTTTCTATCTGAACATATTTCCTTTTACATCGTAAGCCTCGAAGCACTCCCAAATATCCCTTTGCATGCTAAACATAAACAGTGTTAGAAAAGTGCTCAATGAAAGAGAAGCTTAACTGAGTGAATGGAATTCACATGACACATAGCAGTTTCACAGAAAGTTTCCTTCTGGTTTTTATCTGAGGAAATTTCTTTCTCCATATTCTAAAGAGCGTTCCCAAATGTCCTTCCTCAGATTCCACAGAAACAGTGATTTCAAACTGCTCCTTCCAAAGGATGATTTAACTCTATGAGATGAATACACCTGTCACAAAGCAGTTGCTCAGAAAGATTCTCTCCAGTTTTGAAAGGAAGACATTTCCTTGCTCAACACAGGCCTCTGGGAGCCACTTAAAATAACATCGCAGATTCCTCAAAGAGAGACTTTCCAAACTGAGCAACGTTGAGTAAGCTTTAACTCTGTGAAGTGAATGCACATAAAAGAGAGCAGTTTCTTGGAACGCTTCTTTCTGGGTTTTATTTGAGGACAGATCACTTTTCCCCACAGTCTTCAATGCACTTCGAAATATAACCTTTTTGGTTTTACAGGAAGAGTGTTCAAACACTGCCTTATGAGAAAAGAGGTATAACTACCTAAGGGGAATGCACACATCACAAAGCAGTTTCTCAGAAAACTTCTCTCCAGTTTTTATCTAAAGATATTTCCATTTTCACCATAGGCCTGAATGTGCTCCCAGACGTCCTTTCGTGGTTCTGTCCATGATGGAGTTTCCAAGCTGCATAATGTAAAGAAAGCTTTATCTATGTGAGATGAATAAACATAGCAAAAAGCGGAATCACAGAAAGCTTCTTTCCAGTTTTTCTCTGAAGATATTTCCTTTTTCACCATAGACCAGAATTTTCTCCCAAATGTCCCTTCACGGATCCGTCCATGGCAGAGTTTGCAAGCTATGTAATGTAAAGAAAGCTTTATCTATGTGAGATGAATACACATAGCACAGAGCAGTTTCACAGAAAGTTTCTTTACAGCTTTTCTCTGAGGTTATTTCTCTTTTCACCATATTCGTCAATATGCTCCCAAATATCACTTGGTACGTTTTTGACCAAAAGGGTTTCCCCGATACTGTACGAGAAGAGAGGTATAACACTGTGAATGGAATGCACACGTCACAAAGCAGTTCCTCGGAAAGCTTCTCTCCAGTTTCTATCTGAACATATTTCCTTTTTCACCGTAAGCCTCAAAGCACTCTCGAATATCCCTTCACATGCTAAACATAAACCATGTTTGAAAACTGCTCAATGAAAAGAGAAGCTTAACTGAGCAAGAGGAATTCACAAGACACAGAGCATTTTTACAGAAAGCTTCCTTCTGGATTTAACCTGAGGATATTTCTTTCTCTATATTCTAAGGATCTTTCCCAAATGTCCTTCCTCAAGATTCCACAAAAACAGTGATTTCAAAATACTCAATCTAAATAATAGTTTAACTCTATGAGAAGAATACACACATCACAAAGCAGTTTCTCAGAAAGCTTCTCTCCAGTTTTCTTTGGAAGTCGTTTCCTTGCTCACCACAAGCCTCCGGGCGCCACTTAATATCCCTTCACAGATTCCTCAAAGACAGAGTTTCCAAACTGGGCAACAACGAGTGAGCTTTAACTCTGTGAAATGAATGCAACTATCAGAGAGCAGTTTCTTGGAACGATTCTCTCTGAGTTTTATTTGAGGATATTTCACTTTTCGCCATATTCTTCAATGCGCTCCGACATATCACATTTTCAGTTTTTCAGGAACATTATTCAAACACTGCCTTATGAGAAAGGAGGTATAACTCCCTGAGCAGAATGCATGCATCACAATTCAGTTTCTTAGAAAGCTTCTCTCCATTTTTAATCTGAAGATATTTCCTATTTCACCATAGGCCTGAATGTGCTCCCGAACATCCCTTCACATATCTGCTCATGGCAATGTTTTTAAAATGCCTAAAGGAAGGAAAGTTTTATCTACGTGAGATGAATAAACATGTCTATCACAAAGCAGTTTCACAGAAAACTTCTTTCCAGTTTATGTCTGAGGATATTTCCTTTTTCACCATAGCCATCCATATAATCCCGAATGTCCCCTGGTAACTTTTTCTCCAAAAGGCATTTCCTATTCCTGCATGAGAAAAAAGGTATAACTCTGTGAATGGAATGCACACGTCACAAAGCAGCTCCTCGGAAATCTTCTCTCCAGTTTCTCTCTGAAGATATTTCCGTTTTCACCATAAGCCTCAAAGCGCTCCTGAATATCTTTTAGCTGACAAAACTAAAAACAGTGTTAGAATACTGATCAATGAAAACAGAAACTTAACTGTGCAAGGGGCATTCATATGACACAGAGCAGTTTCACAAAAGCTTCCTTCTGATTTTTATCGGAGTGTATTTCTTTTTCAGCATATTATTAAGAGCATTCCCAAATGTCCTTTCTCAGATTCCACAGAAACAGTGATTTCAAACTGATCAATCCAAAGAATGATTTAACTCTATGAGATAAATCCACACATCACAAAGCAGCTGCTCAGAAAACTTCTCTCCAGTTTTCAATGGAAGACATTTCCTTGCTCGCCACAGGCATCTGGTTGCCACTTAATATCTCTTTGCAGAATCTTCAAAGACAGACTGCTAATATCACTTTTTTAGTTTTATAGGAACAGTGTTCAAACAGTGCCTTATGAGAAGAAAGTTATAACTACCTGAGTGGAATGCAAACATCACCAAACAGTTTCTCTGAAAGCTTCTCTCCAGTTTTTAATCTGATGATATTTACTTTTTCACCATAGACCTGAATGTGATCCCGAATATCCCTTCGCAGATACATCCATGACGGAGTTTCCAAGCTGCATAATGTAAAGAAAGCTTTATCTATGTGAGATGAAAAACATAGAAAGAAAGCAGACTCTCAGAAAGCTTCTTTCCAGTTTTTATCTGAAGATACTTCCTTTTTCATCATAGTCCAGAATGTTCTCCCGAATGTCCCTTTGCAGATCTGTCCATGACAGAGTTTGCAAGCTACATAATATAAAGAAAGCTTTATGTATGTGAGATGAATACAGATATCACAGAGCAGTTTCATAGAAAGCTTCTTTCCAGTTTTTGTCTGAGGCACTTTCTCTTTTCACCATAGGCGTCAACATGCTCCAGATATCCCTTGGTACCTTGTTCTCCAAAAGGGTTTCCCTTATGCTGTATGAGAATAGACGTACAATACTGTGAGTAAAATGCACACGTCACAAAGCAGTTCCTCGGAAAGCTTCTCTCCAGTTTCTATCTGAACATATTTGCTTTCTCACTGTAAGACTCAAAGAGCTTCCGAATATCCCTTTGCACGCTAAATATAAACAGTGTTAGAAAACTCTTCAATGAAAAGGGAAGCTTAACTGAGTGAGAGGAATTCACACGATACATAGCAGTTTCACAGAAAGCTTCCTTCTGGTTTTCATCTGAGGATATTTCTTTCTCCATATTCCAAAGAACGATCCCAAATGTCCTTCCTGAGATACCACAGAAACAGTGATTTCAAACTGCTCAATTCAAGGAATGATTTAACTTTATGAGATGAATACGCACATCACAAAGCAGTTGCTCAGAAAGCTTCTCTCCAGTTTTCAAGGGAAGATATTTCCTTGCTCACCATAGGCCTCCGGAGCCACTTAATATCCCTTCGTAGATTCCTCAAAGACAGAGTTTCCAAACTGGACACGTAAAGTAAGCTTTAGCTCTGTGAAATGAAAGCACATATCATAGAGCAGTTTCTTCGAACACTTCTTTCTGGGTTTTATTAGGGTATGTTTCACTTTTCGCCATAGTCTTCAAAGCTCTCTGAATTATCACTTTTTCTGTTTTACAGGAACAGTGTTCAAACACTGCCTTATGAGAAAAGAGTTATAAATCCCTGAGTGGAATGCACATATCACAAAGAAGTTTCTCAGAAAGCTTCTCTCCAGTTTTTATCTGAAGATATTTCCTTTTTCACCATAGTCCTGAATGTGCTCCTGAATATCCCTTTGCGGATATGTCCATGTCAGAGTTTACAAGCTGCGTAATGTACAGAAAGCTTTATCTATGTGAGATGAATAAACATAACAAGAAACAGATTCATAGAAAGCTTCTTTTCAGTTTTTATCTGAAGGTATTTCCCTTTTAGTCATACTACTGAATGTGCTCCCGAATGTCCCTTTGCGAATCTGTCCATGACACAGTTTCCAACCTATGTAATGTAAAGGAAGCTTTATGTATGTGAGATGAATACACACAACACAGAGGAGTTTCACAGAAAGCTTCTTTCCAGTTTTGGTCTGAAGATATTTCCCTTTTCACCATAGGTATCAATATGCTCTGGAATAGCCCTTTGTATCTTTTTCTCCTAAAGGATTTCCCCAATGTTGTATGAGAAGGGAGGTATAACACTGTGAGTGAAATGCACACGTCACAAAGCAGCTCCTCGGAAATCTTCTCTGCAGTATCTCCCTTACCTGAGTAACCTAAAACAGTGTTAGAATACTGCTCAATGAAAAGAGAAGCTTAATTGTGTGAGTGGAATTCACGAGACCAAGAGCAATTTCACAGAAAGGTTCCTACTGGTTTTATCGTAGGGTATTTCTCTTTCAACATATTCTTAAGAGCATTCCCAAATGTACTTTCTCAGGTTAAACAGAAACAGTGATTTCAATCTGCTCAATCCATAGAGTGATTTAACTGTATGACATGAATACAGACATCACAAAGCAGTTGTTCCGCAATCTTCTCTCCAGTTTTCGTCGGAAGACGTTTGTTTCCCACCACAAGCCTCCGGACGCCACTTAATATCCCTTCACAGATTCCTCAAAGAAGAGTTTCCAAACTGGGCAACGTAGTGTAAGCTTTCACTCTCTGAAATGAATGCTCATGTCAGATAGCGGTTTCTTGTAATGCTTCTTTCTGGGTTTTATTTCAGAATAGTTCACTCTTCGCCACAGTCTTAAATGTGCTGCAAAATACCACTTTTTCTGTTTTATGGGAACAGTGTTTAAACACTACTTTAGGAGAAAAGAGGTATAACTCCCTGAGTGCAATGCACACATCACAAAGCAGTTTCTCAGAAAGCTTCTCTCCAGTTTTTATCTGAAGGTATGTCCTATTTCCCCAGAGGCCTGAATGAGCTCCCGAATGTCCCTTCACGAATCCGTCCATGATGCAGTTTCAAAACTGCATAATATATAGAAGGTTTTATCAATGTGAGACGAATACACATATCTTTCACAAAGCAGTTTCACAGAAATCTTCTTTCCAGTTTTTGTCGTAGGATATTTCCTATTTCACCACAGTCGTCCACATACTCCCAAATGTCCTTTGGTAGCTTTTTCTCCAAAAGAGATTCCCCAATTCCCTAGCGAAGAAAAGTATATCTCTGTGAGTGGAATACAGATGTTACAAAGCAGCTCCTCGGAAAGCTTCTCTCCAGTTTCCATCTGAAGGTATTTCCTTTTTCACCGTAAGACTCAAAGTGCTCCCGAATATCCTTCGCACACTAAACAAAAAAAGTGTTAGAATACTGCTCAATGAAAAGAGAAGCTTAACTGTGCGAGCAGAATTCATATGAGAAAGAGCAGTTTCACAGAAAGCTTCCTTCTGTTTTCTATCTGCTGTTATTTCTTTTTCAGCATATTCTAAAGAGCGTTCCCAAAAGTCCTTTCTCAGATTCCTCACAAACGGTGATTTCAAAGTGCTCAATCCAAAGAAGAATTTAACTCTATGAGATGAATACAAACATCAGAAAAAAGTGGCTCAGAAAACTTCTCTCCAGTTTTCGATGGAGGAGATTTCCTTGCTCGCCACAGGTCTCCAGTTGCCACTGAATATCCCTTCGCAGAATCTTCAAAGACAGACTTTCCAAACTGGGAAATGTAAAGTAAGCTTTAACTCTGTGAAATGAATGGACATATCAGAGAGCAGTTTCTTGGAATGCTTCTTTCTGGGTTTCATTGGCCGACATTTCACTTTTCACCATAGTCTTCAATGTGCTCCTAGTATCACGTTTTTAGTTTTACAGGAACATTGTTCAAACAGTGCCTTATGAGAAGAAAGTTATAACTCCCTGAGTGGAATGAAAACAACACCAAGCAGTTTCTCAGAAAGCTTCTCTCCAGTTTTTATCTGACGATATTTCCTTTTTCACCATAGGCCCGAATGTGATCCCGAATATCCATTCACAGATCCATCCATGAAGGAGTTTCCAAGCTGCGTAATGTAAAGAAAGCTTTATCTATGTGAGACGAATAAACATAGTGAAAAGCAAATTCACCGAAAGTTTCTTACCAGTTTCTATCTGAAGATATTTCCTTTTCCACCATAGTCCTGAATGTGCTCCTGAATGTCCCTTTGTGGATCAATCCATGACAGAGTTTCCAAGCTGAGTGTTGTAAAGACAGCTTTATCTATGTGAGACGAATGCACGTATAACAGAGCAGTTTCATAGAAAGCTTTTTTCCAGTTTTTGTCTGAGGCTATTTCCCGTTTCACCATAGGCATCAACATGGTCCTGAATATCACTTGGTAACTTTTTCTCCAAAAGGGTTTTCCCAATGCTGTGTGAGAAGAGAGGTATAACACTGTGAGTGAAATGCACACGTCACAAAGCAGTTCCTCAGAAAGCTTCTCTCCAGTTTCGGTCTGAACATATTTCCTTTTCCACAGCAAGCCTCAAAGTGCTCCTGAACATCCCTCCACATGCTAAACATAAACAGTGTTAGAAAAGTGCTCAATGAAAAGAGAAGCTTAACTGAGTGAGTGGAATTCACATGACACATAGCAGTTTCACAGAAAGCTTCCTTCTGGTTTTTATCTGAGGCTATTTCCTTCTCCATATTCTAAAGAGCATTCCCAATGTTCTTCCTGAGATTCCACAGAAACAGTGATTTCAAAACGCTCCTTCCAATGGTTGATTTAACTCTATGAGATGAATACACCCATCACAAAGCAGTTGCTCAGAAAGATTCGCTCCAGTTTTCAAAGAAAGACATTTCCTTGCTCCACAGAAGCCTCCAGGCGCCACTTAATATAACCACAGATTCCTCAAAGAGAGACTTTTCAAACTGGGCAATGTAGGGTAAGCTTTAACTCTGTGATGTTAATACATATATCAGAGAGCAGTTTCTTGGAACGCTTCTTTCTGGGTTTTATTTGAGGACAGGACACTTTTCCCCAGAGTCTGCAATGTACTCCGAAAAATAACTTTTTTGGTTTTACAGGAACAGTGTTCAAACACTGCCTTATGAGAAAAGAGGTATAACTCCCTGAGTGGAATGCACACTTTACATAGCAGTTTCTCAGAAATCTTGTCTCCGGGATTATCTGAAGATCTTTCCTTTTTCACCATAGGCCTGAATGTGCTCCTGAATGTCCCTTCATGATTCCATCCATGACGGAGTTTCCAAGCTGTGTAATGTAAAGAAAGCTTTATCTATGTGAGATGAATAAGCATAGCATAAAGCAGATTCACAGAAAGCTTCTTTCGTGTATTTATCTGAAGATATTTCCTTTTTCACCATAGTCCAGAATTTCCTCCTGAATGTCCCTTCGTGGGTCCGTCCATGACGGATTTTGCAAGCTGCGTAATGTAAAGAAAGCTTTATCTATGTTAGATGAATACACATAGCACAGAGCAGTTTCACAGTAAGCTTCTTTCCAGCTTTTCCTTGAGGCTATTTCCCTTTTCACCATATTCATCAATATGCTCCCAAATATCCCTTGTTACGATTTTGTCCAAAAGGGTTTCCCCAATGCTGTATGAGAAGAGAGGTGTAACATTGTGAGTGGAATGCACACATCACAAAGCAGTTTCTCAGAAAGCTTCTCTCCAGTTTTTATCGGAATAGATTTCCTTTTTCGCAATAGGCCTGAAGGCGCTAGCAAATATCCTGTCGCGGATCCGTCCATGACGGAGTTTCCAACTGCGTAATATAAACAAAGTTTTATCTGTGTGAGAGGAATAAACAGAGCAAAAAGCAGATTCAGAGAAAGCTTCTTTCTAGTTTTTATCTGAAGATATTTCCTTTTTCACCGCACTCCTGAATGTGCACCCAAATATCCCTTTGTGGATCCATGCATGACAGGGTTTCCAAGCTGCAAAATGTAGAGAAGGATTTATCTATGTCAGATGAATACACATATCTAAGAACAGTTTCACAGAAAGGGTTTCCTAGTTGTTGTATGAGTAGAGAAGTATAACACTGTGAGTGGAATGCAGACGTCACAAAGCAGCACTTCGGAAAGCTTCTCTCCAGTTTCTATCAGAACATATTCCCTTTTCCACTGGAAGCCTCAAAGTGTTCCCGAATATCCCTATGCATGCTAAACATAAACAGTGCTAGGCAACTGCTCAATGAAAAGTGAAGCTTAACTGGGCGAGTGGAAGTCACATAACACAGAGCAGTTTCACAGGAAGCTTCCTTCTGGGTTTTATCTAAAGGTATTTGTTTTTCAGTATATTGTAAAGAGCGTTCCCAAATTTCCTTTCTCAGGTTCCACAGAAACAGTGATTTCAAACTGCTCAATCGAAGGGATGATTGAACTCTACGAGATGAATACACACATCACAAAGCAGTTGCTCAGAAAGCTTCTCTCCAGTTTTCAAGGGAAGACATTTTATTGCTCACCGCAGGCCTCCGGGCGCCACTTAGTATCCCTTTGCAGATTCCTCAAAGAGGCAGTTTCCAAATTGGGCAATGTAGAGTATGTTTTAACACTGTGATATGAAAACACATCAGAGAGTAGTTTCTTGGAAGGCTTCTTTTTGGGTTTTATTAGAGGATATTTCACTTTTTGCCATAGTCCTCAATGCGCACTGAAATATCACTTTTTCAGTCTTACAGGAACAGTGTCCAAACACTGCCTTATGAGAAAAGCTGTATAACTCCCTGAGTGGAATGCACATATCACAAAGCAGTCTCTCAGAAAGCTTCTCTCCGGTTTTTGTCTGAAGATATTTCGATTTTCCCAATAGTCCTGAATGTGCTCCTGAAGGTCCCTTCGTTGATCCGTCCATGACAGTGTTTCGAAACTGCGTAAGGTAAAGAAAGCTTTATCTATGTGAGATAAGGGAATGTTGTGACAAGCAGATCCACAGAAATCTTCTTTCCAGTTTTTATCTTAAGATATTTCTTCTTTCACCATAGTCCTGAAGGTGCTCCTGAATGTCCCTTCGTGGATACGTCCATGACAGAGTTTCCAAGCAGCGTAATGTAAAGAAAGCTTTATCTATGTGAGATGAATACACATAGCACAGAACAGTTTCACAGAAAGCTCTTTCCAGTTTATTTCTGAGGTTATTTCTCCTTTCTCCATATGCGTCAATATGTTACCAAATATCCCTTGGTACCTTTTTCTCCAAAAAGATTTCCCCGATTCTGTATGAGAAGAGAAGTATAACAGTCTGAGTGGAATGCACACGTCACAAAGCAGTTCCTCAGGAAGCTTCTCTCCAGTTTCAGTCGAACCATATTTCCTTTTTCACCGTAAGCCTCAAAGCGCTCCCGAATATCCCTTCACACGCTAAACATAAACAGGGTCAGAAAACGGCTCAATGAAAAGAGAGGTGAAACTGAGTGAGAGGAATTAAAAAGACACAGAGCAGTTTCACAGAAAGCTTCCTTCTGGATTTTACCTGAGGATATTTCTTTCTCCATATTCTAAGGAGCGTTCCCAAATGTCCTTCCTCAGATTGCACAAAAAACAGTGATTTCAAACTGCTCAATCAAAACAATAGTTTAACTCTATGAGACCAATACACACATCACAAAGCAGTTTCTCAGAAAGCTTCTCTCCAGTTTTCATCGGAAGACGTTTCCTTGCTCTCCACAAGCCTCTGGGCACCACTTAATAATCCCTTCACAGAGTCCTCAAAGACAGAGTTTCCAAACTGGGCAACGAAGAGCATTCTTTAACTCTGTGAAATGAATGCAGATATCAGAGGGCAGTTTCTTGGAATCCTTCCTTCTGGGTATGATCCGTGCATGGCAGAGTTTCCAAGCTGTGTAATGCAAGGAAGACTTTATCTATGTGAGACGAATAAACATAGCAAAAAGCAGATTCAGAGAGATCTTCCTTCCTGATTTTGTCTGAGGATATTTCTTTTTTTACCATAGCTGTTTATGTTCTTCCGAATGTCCCTTGGCAGCTTTTTCTACAAAAGAGATTCCCCAATCCTTTATTAGAAGAGAGGTATAACAGTGTGAGTGAAATGCACAGGTCACAAAGCAGTTCCTCGGAAAACCTCTCTTCAGCCTCTACCTGAACATATTTCCTTTTACATCGTAAGCCTCAAATTACTCCCAAATATCCCTTTGCTTGCTAAACATAAACAGTGTTAGAAAGTGCTCCATGAAAAGAGAAGCTTAACTGAGTGAGCGGAATATTCACAACACATAGCAGCTTCACAGAATGATTCCTTCTGGTTTTCATCTGAGGATATTTCTTTCTCCATTTTCTAAAGAGCGTTCCCTTATGACCTTCTTGAGATTCCACAGAAACAGTGATTTTAAACCGCTCCTTCCAAAGGTTGATTTAACTCCATGAGATGAATACACCCATCACAAAGCAGTTGCTCAGAAAGATTCTCTCCAGTTTTCAATGGAAGACATTTCCTTGCTCAACACAGGCCTCTGGGCGCCATTTAATATAACTTCACAGGTTCCTCAAAGAGAGACTTTCCAAACTGGACAATGTAGAATAAGCTTTAACTCTGTGAAGTGAATACACATATCAGAGAGCAGTTTTTTGAAACGCTTCTTTCTGGGTTTTATTTGAGGACAGATCAGTTTTCTCCAGTCTTCAATGTACTCCAAAATACAACTTTTTGGTTTTACAGGAACAGTGGTCAAACACTGCCTTATGAGAAAAGAGGTATAATGCCCTGAGTGGAATGCACACATCAGAAAGCAGTTTCTCAGAAAACTTGTCTCTGGGTTTATCTGAAGATCTTTCCTTTTTCACCATAGGTCTGAATGTGCTCCCGAATGTCCTTTCGTGATTCCATCCGTGACGGAGTTTCCAAGCTGCGTAATGTAAAGAAAGCTTTATCTATGTGAGATGAATAAATATAGCATAAAACAGATTCACAGAAAGCTTCTTTCCAGTTTTTATCTGAAGATATTTCCTCTTTCACCATAGTCCAGAGTTTCCTCCAGAATGTCCCTCACGAATCCATCCATGACAGAGTTTGCAAGCTGCGTAATGTAAAGAAAGCTTTATCTATGTTAAATGAATACACATAGCACAGAGCAGTTTCACAAAAAGCTTCTTTCCAGCTTTTCCTTGACGCTATTTGCCTTTTCACCATATTCGTCAATATGCTCCCAAGTATCCCTTGTTGTGTTATTGTCCAAAATGGTTTTCCTGATGCTGTATGAGAAGAGAGGTGTAACATTGTGAGTGGAATACTCACGACACAAAGCAGTTCCTCAGAAAGCTTCTCTCCAGTTTCTATCTGAACATATTTCCTTTTTCACCATAAGCCTCAAAGCCCTCTCGAATACCCCTTCATACACTACACATAAACTGTGTTTGAAAACTGCTCATTGAAAAGAGAAGCTTAACTGAGTGAGAGGAACTCACAAGACACAGAACATTTTCACAGAAAGCTTCCTTCTGGTTTTTACCTGACAATATTTCTTTCTCCATATTCTAATGAGCGTTCCCAATGTCCTTCCTCATATTCCACAGAAGCAGTGATTTCAAACTGCTCCATCCAAAGAATGGTTTATCTGTATGAGATGAATACACAGATCACAAAACAGTTGCTCAGAATGTTTCTGTCCCGTTTTCATCAGAAGACAATTCCTTGCTCACCACAGACCTTGGACGCCACTAAATATTCCTTCGTAGATTCCTCAAAGACAGAATTTCCAAGCTGGACAATGAAGAGTATTCGTTAACTCTGTGAAATGAATGCACATATCAAAGAGTAGTTTGTTGGAATGCTTCTTCCAGGGTTTTATTTGAGAATATTTCACTTTTCAGCACATTCTTCAAGAATCTCTGAAATATCAGTTTTTCATTCTTACAGGAACAGTATTCAAACATTGCCTTATGAGGAAAGAGGTATAATTCCCTGAGTGGAATGCATACATCACACAGCAATTTCTAAGAAAGTTTCTCTCAATTTTTTATCTGAAGATATTTTATTTTTCACCATTCGCTTGAATGTGCTCCTGAATGTCCCTTCGCTGATCCATCCGTGACGGAGTTTCCAAACTGTGTAACATAAAGAAAGTTTCATCTATGTGAGATGAATAAACATATCTATCACAAAGCAGTTTCACAGAAAGCTTTTTTCCAGTTTTTCTCTGAGGATATTTCCTTTTTCACCATAGCCATCCATGTACTCCTGAGTGTCCCTTGGTGGCTATTTCTCCAAAAGAGCTTCACCCATCTTCTAAGCGAAGAAATGTATATCTCTGTGACTGGAATGCACACGTCCCAAAGCAGCTCCTCAGAAAGCTTCTTCCCTGTTTCTGTCTGAAGATATTTCCGTTTTCATCATAAGCCTCAAAGTGCTAACGAATATCACTTCACAGAATAAACAAAAACAGTGTTAGAATACTGCTCAATGAAAAGGGAAGTTGCAATGTGTGAGTGGAATTCACACGACTGAGAGCAGTTTCACAGAAAGCTTCCTTATGGTTTTTATCTGAGGATATTTCTTTTTCAGCATATGCTAAAGACTATTCCCAATTGGCCTTTCTCAAGTTCCAAAGAAACAGTGATTTCAAACTGCCGAATACAAAGAATGATTTAACTCTATGAGATGAATGCACACATCACAAAGCAGTTGCTCAGAAAGCTTCTGTCCCATTTTCAATGGAAGACGTTTCTTTTCTCACCACAAGTCTCTGGGTGCCACTTAATACCACCTCACAGATTCCTCAAAGACAGAGTTTTTAAACTGGGCATGCTAGTGCAAGCTTTAACTCTCTGAAATGAATGCACATGTCAGAGAGCAGTTTTTTGCAACACTTCTTTCTGGGTTTTGGTTCTGGATTTTCACTTTTCACCATAGTCTTCAATGCGCTGCAAAATATCACTTTTTCAGTGTTATGGGAACAGTGTTCAAACACTGCCTTATGAGAAAAGTAAAACTCCAGAGTGGAATGCACACATCTCAAAGTAGTTACTCAGAAAGCTTCTCTCCAGTTTTTAGCTGAAGATATTTCCTATTTCCCCACAGGTCTGAATATGCTCCCGAATGTCCCTTCACGAATCCGTCATGTCGCAGTTTCAAAACTCTGTAATAGAAATAAAGTTTTATCTATGTGAGATGAATAGACATATCTATCACAAAGCAGTTACACAGAAAGCTTCTTTCCAGTTTTTGTCTGAATATATGTCCTTTTTTACCATAGCCGTCCATATACTCCCGAATGTCCCCTGGTAGCTTTTTCTCCAAAATGGATTCCGCAATCCTATATGAGAAGAAAAGTAAAACATTGTGAGTGAAATGCACACGTTACAAAGCAGCTCCTCAGAAATATTCGCTCCAGCATCTATTTGAAGATATTTCCATTTTCACCATAAGCCTCAAAGCGCTCCCAAGTATCCCTTAGCTGACTAACCTAAAACAGTGTTAGAACACTGCTCATTGAAACTAGAAGCTTAGCTGTGTGAGTGGAATTTCCATGACCTGCAGTAGTTTCACAGAAAATTTCCTTCTGGTTTTTAGCAGAGGGTATTTCTTTTTCAGCATATTCTTATGAGTGTTCCCAAACGTCCTTTCTCAGGTACCACAGAAAGAGTGATTTCAAGCTGCTCAATCCAAAGAACGATTTAACTCTATGAGATGAATACACACGTCACAAAGAAGTTGTTCCGAAAGCTTCTCTCCAGTTTTCATCGGAAGACATTTCCTTTCTCACTACAAGTCTCCGGGCGCCACTTAATATCACCTCACAGATTCCTCAAAGACAGAGTTTCCAACCTGGGCAAGGTAGTGTGAGCTTTAACTCTCTGAAATGAATGCACACGTCAGAGAGCAGTTTCTTGCAACGCTTTTTTCTGGGTTTTGTTTCCGGATTTTCACTTATCAACATAGTCGGCAATGCACTGCAAATTATCACTTTTTCAGCTTTTCAGGAAGAGTGTTCAAACATTGCCTTATGAGAAAAGAGGTAAAACTCCCTGAGAGGATAGCACACAGCACAAAGCAGTTTCTCAGAAAGCTTATCTCCAGTTTTTAGCTGAAGATATTTCCTATTTCCCCACAGGCCTGAATGTGTCCCGAATGTCCCTTCACGAATCCGTCCATGACGCA
This sequence comes from Theropithecus gelada, assembly GCF_003255815.1. Lineage (NCBI taxonomy): Eukaryota > Metazoa > Chordata > Mammalia > Primates > Cercopithecidae > Theropithecus > Theropithecus gelada. The sequence goes on from NC_037675.1 coordinate 344,882, forward strand.
GTTTCAAAACTGCGTAATAGAAGGAAAGTTTTATCTCTGTGAGACAAATAGACATAGTTATCACAAAGCAGTTTCACAGAAAGCTTCTTTCCAGTTTTTGTCTGAGGATATTTCCTTTTTCACCATAGCCGTCCATATACTCCCGAATGTCCCCTGGTAGTGTTTTCTCCAAATGAGATTCCCCAATCCTCTCTGAGAAGAAACGTATAAGTCTGTGAGTGGAACGCACATGTCACAAAGCAGTTCCTCGGAAATCTTCTCTCCAGTATCTCTCTGAAGATATTGACTTTTTCACCGTAAGCTTCAAAGCACTCCCGAGTATCCCTTAGCTGAGTAACCTAAAACAGTGTTAGAATACTGCTCAATGAAAACAGAAGCTTAACTATGTGAGTGGAATTCACGTGACCTAGAGCAATTTCACAGAAGGTTTCCTACTGGTTTTATTGGAGGGTATTTCTCTTTCAGTATATTCTTAAGAGGGTTCCCAAATGTTCCTTCTCAGGTTAAACAGAAACAGTGATTTCAAACTGCTCAATCCAAAGAGTGATTTAACTCTATGAGATGAGTACACACATCACAAAGCAGTTACTCTGCAATCTTCTCTCCAGTTTTCATTGGAAGATGTTTCTTTCTCACCACAAGCCTCTGGGTGCCCCTTAATATGCCTTCACAGATTCCTCAAAGACAGAGTTTCCTAACTGGGCAACGTAGTGTAAGCTTTAACTCTCTGAAATGAATGCACACGTCAGAGAGTGGATTCTTGGAATGCTTCTTTCTGGGTTTTATTTCAGAATATTTCACTTTTCGCCATAGTCTTCAAAGTGCTGTAAAATATCACTTTTTCTGTTTTACAGGAACAGTGTTTAAACACTGCCTTATGAGAAAAGAGGTACAACTCCCTGAGTGGAATGCATACATCACAAAGCAGTTTCTCAGAAAACTTCTCTCCAGTTTTTATCTGAAGGTATGTCCTATTTCCCCAAAGGCCTGAATGAGCTCCCGAATGTCCCTTCACAAATCCGTCCATGATGCAGTTTCAAAACTACATCATAGATAGAAAGTTTTATCTATGTGAGATGAATACAAATATCTATCAAAAAGCAGTTTCACAGAAAACTTGTTTCGAGTTTTTGTGTTAGGATATTTCCTATTTCACCATAGCCATCCACATAGTCCTGAATGTCCTTTGGTAGCTTTTTCTCCAAAAGAGATTCCCCAACTCCATAGCGAAGAAAAGTATACCTCTGTGAGTGGAATGCATATGTTACAAAGCAGCTCCTCGGAAAGCTTCTCTCCAGTTTCCATCTGAAGGTATTTCCTTTTTCACCGTAAGACTCAAAGTGCTCCCGAATATTTTTGACACACTAAACAAAAATAGTGTTAGAATACTGCTCAATAAAAAGAGAAGCTTAACTGTGCAAGCAGAATTCATATGAGAGAGAGCAGTTTCACAGAAAGCTTCCTTCTGTTTTCTATCTGTCATTATTTCTTTTTCAGCATATTCTAAAGAGCGTTCCCAAATGTCCTTTCTCAGATTCCTCACAAATGGTGATTTCAAAGTGCTCAATCCAAAGAAGAATTTAACTCTATGAGATGAATACAAACATCAGAAAAGAGTGGCTCAGAAAACTTCTCTCCAATTTTCAACGGAAGAGATTTCCTTGCTCATCAGAGGCCTACAGTTGCCACCTAATATCCCTTTGCAGAATCCTCAAAGACAGACTTTCCAAACTGGGAAATGTAAAGTAAGCTTTAACTCTGTGAAATGAATGGACATGTCAGAGAGCAGTTTCTTGAAATTCTTCTTTCTGAGTTTTATTTGACATTTCACTTTTCACCATAGTCTTCAATGTGCTCCTAGTATCACTTTTTTAGTTTTACAGGAACATTGTTCAAACAGTGCCTTATGAGAGGAAAGTTATAACTCTCTGAGTGGAATGAAAACACCACCAAGCAGTTTCTCAGAAAGCTTCTCTCCAGTTTTTATCTGACGATATTTCCTTTTTCACCATGGGTCCGAATGTGATCCTGAATATCCATTCACAGATCCATCCGTGATGGAGTTTCCAAGCTGCGTAATGTAAAGAAACCTTTATCTATGTGAGACGAATAAACATAGCAAAAAGCAGATTCAGAGAAAGTTTCTTACCAGTTTTTATCTGAAGATATTTCCTTTTTCACCATAGTCCTGAATGTGTTCCTGAATGTCCCTTTGTGGATCAATCCATGACAGAGTTTCCAAGCTGAGTAATGTAACCAAAGCTTTATCTGTTTGAGATGAATACACATGTCACAGAGCAGTTTCATAGAATGCTTCTTTCCAGTTTTTGTCTGAGGCTATTTCCCGTTTCACCATAGGCATCAACATGGTCCCGAATATCACTTGGTAACTTTTTCTCCAAAAGGGTTTCCCCAATGCTGTATGAGAAGAGAGGTATAACACTCTGAGTGAAATGCACACATCACAAAGCAGTTCCTCAGAAAGCTTCTCTCCACTTTTGGTCTGAATATATTTGTTTTTTCACCGTAAGCCTCAAAGTGCTCCCGAATATCACTTCACACGCTAATGATAAACAGTGTTAGAAAACTGCTCAATGAAAAGAGAGGCTTACCTAAGCGAGAGGAATTAAGGTGACACAGAGTAGTTTCAGAGAAAGCTTCCTTCTGGAATTTACCAGAGGATATTTCTTTCTCCCTATTCTAAGAAGTGTTCTCAAATATCCTTCTTTATATTCCACAAAAACAATGACTTCAAACTCCTCATTCAAAAATGATTTAACTCTATGAGGTGAATATTCACATCACAAAGCAGTTGCTCAGAAAGATTCTCTCCAGTTTTCTTCGGAAGATGTTTCCTTTCTCACCACAAGCCTTCAGGCGCCACATAGTTTCCCTTCACAGATTGTGAAAAGACAGAGTTTCCAAACTGGGCAACATAGAGTAACCTTTACCTCTGTGAAATGAATGGAAATATCAGAGAACAGTTTCTTGGAACGCTCTTTTCTGGGTTTTATTTGAGGATATTTCACATTTCACCATAGTCTTCAATGCGGTCTGACGTACCACATTTTCGGTTTTAATTGAACAGTGTTCAAACACTGCCATATGAGAAAAGAGGTAATACTCGCTGAGTGAAATGCACACACCACAAAACAGTTTCTCAGAAAGCTTCTCTCCAGTTTTTATCTGAAGATATTTTCTTTTTCACCATAGGCGGGAATATGATCCTGAATATCCCTTCACGGATCCATCTATGATGGAGTTTCCATGCTGCGTAATGTAAAGAATGCTTTATCTATGTGAGATGAATAAACATAGCAAAAAGCAGATTCACAGAATCTTCTTTCCAGTTTTTTTCTGAAGATATTTCCTTTTTCAGCACAGTCCTGAATGTGCTCCCGAATGTCCTTTCACGGATCCGTCCATGGCAGAGTTATCAAGCTGCATAATGTAAAGAAAGATTTATCTATGTGAGATGAATACATATTTCACAAATCGGTTTCACAGGAAGCTTCTTTCCAGTTTTTATCTGAGGCTGTTTCCTTTTTCACAATAGGCGTCATATGCTCCCGAATATCCCTTGCTACCATTTTCTCCAAAATATTTTCCCGATACTGTATGAGAAGAGAGGTAAAACACTCTGAGTGGAATTCACACACCACAAAGCAGTTCCTCCATTTTGTACCTGAAGATATTTCCTTTTTCACTGTATGTCTGAAAGCACTCCCGAAGATCATATCGCATGCTAAACATAAATAGTAGAAAACTGGTCAATGCAAGAAAAGCTTAACTGAGAGACAGGAATTCACAGGACACACAGCAGTTTCACAGAAAGCGTCCTTCTTGTTTTTATCTGAGGATATTTAGTTTTCCCATTTTTTTTTAATACTTTAAGTTCTAGGGTACATGTGCATAACGTGCAGGTTTGTTACATATGTATACTTGTTCCACGTTGGTGTACTGCACCCATCAACTCGTCAGCACCCATCAACTCGTCATTTCTATCAGGTATAACTCCCAATGCAATCTCTCCCCCCTCCCCCTTCCCCATGATAGGCCCCGGTGTGTGATGTTCCCCTTCCCGAGTCCAAATGATTTCATTGTTCAGTTCCCACCTATGAGTGAGAACATGCGATGTTTGGTTTTCTGTTCCTGTGATAGTTTGCTGAGAATGATGGTTTCCAGCTGCATCCATGTCCCTGCAAGGGACACAATCTCATCCTTTTTTATGACTGCATAGTATTCCATGGTGTGTATGTGCCACATTTTCTTAATCCAGTCTGTCACTGATGGACATTTGGGTTAATTCCAAGTCTTTGCTATTGTGAATAGTGCCGCAATAAACATACATGTGCATATGTCTTTATAGCAGCAAGATTTATAATCCTTTGGGTATATATCCAGTAATGGGATGGCTGGGTCATCTGGTACTTCTAGTTCTAGATTCTTGAGGAATCACCATACTGTTTTCCATAATGGTTGAACTAGTTTACAATCCCACAAACAGTGTAAAAGTGTTCCTATATCTCCACATCCTCTCCAGCACCTGTTGTTTCCTGACTTTTTAATGATTGCCATTCTAACGAAGATATCTCCATTTTCACCGTAGGCCTGAATGTGCTCCCGAATGTCCCTTTGTGGATCCATCCATGATGGAGTTTCCAAGCTGTGTAATGTAAAGAAAGCTTTATCTATCTGAGATGATTAAACATAACTAAAAACAGATTCACAGAAAGATTCTTTCCAGTTATTATCTGAAGATATTTCCTTTTTCACCCTAGTCCTGAATGTGCTTCCGAATATCCCTTCATGGATCCGTCCATAACAAAGATCCAAGATGTGTAATGTAAAGAGAGCTTTATCTATGTGAGATGAATACATATATCACAGAGCAGTTGCACAGAAAGCTTCTTTCCAGTTTTTGTCTGAGGCTATTTCCCTTTTCACCATTGCTGTCAATATGCTCCCATATATCACTTGGTACCTTTTTCTCCAAAAGGGTTTCCCCGATGCTGTATGAGAAGAGAGGTATAACAGTGGAATGCACACGTCACAAAGTAGTTCCTCAGAAGTCTTCTCTCCAGTTTCTCTCTGAAAATATTTCCTTTTTCACCATAAGCCTCAAAGTGCTCCCGAATATCCCTTCGCACACTAAACACCAACAGTGTTAGAAAACTGCTCAATGAAAAGAGAGGCTTAACTGAGTGAGAGGAATTAAAACGATACAGAGCAGTTTCACAGATGGCTTTCTTCTGGTTTTTACCTGAGGATATTTCTTTCTCCATATTCCAAAGAGCGTTCCCAAATGTCCTTCCTTAGATTCCACAGAAACAGTGATTTGAAACTGTTCAATACAAAGAATGGTTTAACCCTATGAGATGATTACAGACATTGCAAAGCAGGTGCTCAGAAAGCTTCTCTCCAGTTTTCATCGCAAGACATTTTCTTGCTCACCTCAGGCATCCAGGCACCACTTAATATCACTTTGCAGAATCCTCAAAGACAGAGTTTCCAAACTGGGCAATGTAGAGTAAGCTTTAACTCTGTATAATGAATACATATATCTGAGAGCAGTTTCTTGAAATGCTTCTTTCTGGGTTTTATTTGACCATATTTCACTTTTCGCCATAGTCTGGAATGAGCTCCGAAATATCACTTTTTGAGTTTTACAGGATCAGTGTTCAAACACTGCCTTATGAGAAAAGAGGTATAAATCCCTGAGTGGAATGCACACATCACAAAGCAGTTTCTCAGAAAGTTTCTCTCCAGTTTTTATCTGAAGATATTTTCTTTTTTACCACCGGCCTGAATGTGATCAAGAATATCTCTTCGTGGATCCATCCATTAGGAAATTTCCAAGCTTCATAAGGTGAAGAAACCTTTATCTTTGTGAAATGAATAAACATAACAAAAATCAGATTCATAGAAACATCTTTAAAGATTTATCTAAAGATATTTTCTTTTTCTCTACAGTCGTGAATGTGCTCCCGAATGTCCCTTCGGGATCCGTCCGTGACAGAGTTTCCGAGCTGCATAATGTAAAGAAAGGTTTATCTATGTGAGATGAGTGCACATAGCACAGAGCAGTTTCACAGAAAGCTTCCTTCCAGTTTTTGTCTGAGGCTATTTCCATTTTTACCATAGGCATCAATATGCCCCTGAATATCCCTTGGTACTTTTTCTCCAAAAGGGTTTCCCCGATGCTGTATGAGAAGAGAGGTATAACACTTTGAGTGGAATGCACACAGCACAAAGCAGTTTCTCGGAAAGCTTCTCTCCAGTTTCTATCTGAACATATTGCCTTTCTCACTGTAAGCCTCAAAATGCTTCAGAATATCCCCTCACATGCTAAAAATAAACAGTGTTAAAAAATTGAACTGTGTGAAATGAATGCACATATCAGAGAGCAGATTCCTGGAATGCTTCTTTCTGGGTTTTATCTGAGGTTATTTCACTTTTCTCCATAGTCTTCAATGCCCTCAGAAACATCACTTTTTCTGTTTTACAGGAACAGTGTTCAAACACTTTCTTATGAAAAATGAGGTATAACTCCTTGAGTGGAATGCACACATCACAAAGCAGTTTCTCAGAAAGCTTCTCTCCGGTTTTTATCTGAAGATATTTCCTTTTTCACCATAGGCCTGAATTTGTTCCCAAATGTCAATTCGCAGATCCGTCCATGATGGAGTTTCCAAACTTCATAATGTCAAGAAAATTTTATCTATGTGAGGTGAATAAACATATCTATCACAAAGCATTTACAGAGAAAGCTTCTCTTCAGTTTTTGCCTGAGGATATTTCCTTTTTCACTGTGTGCTCCATATGGTGAATGTCCCTTGGTAGCTTTTTCTCCAAAAGGGATTTCCCAATACTCTATGAGATAAAAAGTATAACTCTGTGAGTGGAATGCACACGTCACAAAGCAGCTCCTCAGAACGCTTCTCTCCAGTTTTAATCTGAAGATATTTCCATTTTCACCATAAGCCTCAAAGTGCTCCAGAATATCCCTTCGCAGACTAAACATAAACAGTTTTAGAAAACTGCTCAACGAAAAGACAAGCTTAATGCGGAAGAGGAATTCACTCGACACAAAGCAGTTTCACAGAAAACTTCCTTCTGGTTTTCATCTGAGGATATTTCTTTTTCCATATTCTAAAAAGCATTCCCAAATGTCCTTCCTCAGATCTCACCCAAACAATGATTTCAAACTTCTCAATCCAAAGAAAGGTTTAACTCCATGAGATGAATACGCACCTCACAAAGCAGTTGCTCAGACAGCTTCTCTCCAGTTTCCATCAGAAGATATTTCCTTTTTCACCATATGCCTGAATGTGCTCAGGAATGTCGCTTTGTGGATTTGTCCATGAGGGAGTATCCAAACTGCGTAAAGAAGGAAAGTTTTATCTCTTTGAGATGAATAAACATATCCATCACAAACCAGTTTCACAGAAAGGTTCTCTCCAGTTTTTGTCTGAGGATACTTACTTTTCCACCATAGCCATCCATATAATCCTGAATGTCGATTGGTATCTTTTTCTCGAAAAGGGATTCCCCAATCCTCTATGAGAAAAAAGGCATAAATCTGTGAGTGGAATGCACACATCATAAAGCATTTCCTCGGAAAGCTTCTCTCCAGTTTCTATCCCAACATATTTCCTTTTTCACTGTAAGCCTCAAAGCACTCCCGAATATCCCTTGCAGACTAAACACAGTGTTGGAATACTGCTACCTGAAAAGAGAAGCTTAACTGTGCAAGTGGAATTCACACGACAGAGAGCAGTTTCACAGAAACCTTCCTTCTGCTTTTTATCTGAGGGTATTTCTTTTTCAGCATATTCTAAAAGGTGTTCTCAAATGTCCTCTCTTAGTTTCCAAAGAAACAGTGATTTCAAACTGCTCAATCCAAAGAACGATTTAACTCTATGAAGTGAATACACACATCACAAAGCAGTTGCTCAGAAAGCTTCTCTCCAGTTTTCATCAGAAGATGTTTCCTTGCTCACCACCAGCTTCCGGGAGCCCCTTAATATCCCTTCACAGATTCCTCAAAGACAGAGTTTCCAAACTGGGCAACGTACAGTAAACTTTAACTCTGTGAAGTGAATGTACATGTCAGAGAGCAGTTTCTTGGAATGCTTCTTTCTGGGTTTTATTTGAGGATATTTCACTTTTTGCCATAGTTTTCAATGCACTCCAAAATAACACTTTTTCATTTTTACAGGAACCGTGCTCAAACACTGCCTTATGAGAAAAGAGATATAATTCCTTGAGAGGAATGCACATATCACAAACCAGTTTCCCAGAAAGCTTCTCTCCAGTTTTTATCTGAAGATATTTCATTTTTCACCATACGCCTGAATGTGTTTAAGAATGTCCCTTTGCGGATCTGTCCATGAGGGAGTATCCAAACTGCATAATATAAGGAAAGCTTTATCTCTTTGAGATGAATAAACATATCCATCACAAACCAGTTTCACAGAAATTTTCTCTCCAGTTTTCGTCTGAGGATACTTACTTTTCCACCATAGCCATCCATATACTCCTGAATGTCCCTTGGTAGCTTTTTCTCCAAAAGGGATTCCCCAATCCTCTATGAGAAAAAAGACATAAATCTGTGAGTGGAATGCACACATCACAAAGCAGTTCCGCGGAAAGCTTCTCTCCAGTTTCCATCTGAACATATATCTTTTTTCACCATAAGCCTCAAAGCACTCCCGAATATCCCTTTGCAGACTAAACACAGTGTTAGAATACTGCTCCATGAAAAGAGAAGCTTAACTGTGCAAGTGGAATTCACACAACATAGAGCAGTTTCACAGAAAGCTTCCTTCTGCTTTTTATCTGAGAGTGTTTCTTTTTCCACATATTCTAAAGAGCATTCCTAAATGTCCTCTCTCAGGTCCACAGAAACAGTGATTTCAAACTGCTCAAGCCAAAGAATGATTTAACTCTATGAAATGAATACACACATCACAAAGCAGTTGCTCAGAAAGCTTCTCTCCAGTTTTCATCGGAAGACGTTTCCTTGCTCACCACAAGTCTCTGGGCGCCACGTAATATCCCTTCACAGATTCCTCAAAGACAGAGTTTCCAAACCGGGCAATGTAGAGTAAACTTTAACTCTGTGTAATGAATGCACATGTTAGAGAGCACTTTCTTGGAATGCTTTTGTCTGGGTTTTATTTGAGGATATTTCACTTTTCACCGTAGTCTTCAATGTGCTCCAAAATATCACTTTTTCTGTTTTACAGAAACAGTGTTCAAACACTGTCTTATGAATAAAGGCTTGTAACTCCCTGAGTGGAATGCACACATCACAAAGAAGTTTCTCAGAAAACTTCTCTCCAGTTTTCATCTGAAGATATTTCCTTTTTCACCGTAGGCCTGAATGTGCTCCCAAATGTCTCTTTGTGGATCCGTCCCTGACGGATTTTCCAAGCTACATTAAGTAAAGAAAACTTTATTTATGTGAGATGAATAAAAAGAGCAAAAAGCAGATTCACAGAAATCTTCTTTCCAGTGTTTATCCAAAGTTGTTTCCTTTTTCACCATAGTCCTGAATGTGCTCCCAAAAGTCTTTTCGAGGATCCGTCCATGAAAGAATTTCCAAGCTGCATAAGGTAAAGGAAGCTTTAGGTATGTGAGATGAATACACATATCACAGAGCAGTTTCACAGAAAGCTTCTTCCCAGTTTTTGTCTGAGGCTTTTTCCCTTTTCACCATTGGCGTCAATATGCTCCCGAATATCACTTGGTATCTTTTTGTCCAAAAGGGTTTCCCCGATGCTGTATGAGAAGAGAGGTAAAGCACTGTGAGTGAAATGCACACGTCACAAAACAGTTCTTCGGAAAACATCTCTCCCGTTTCTATCTGAACATATTTCCTTTTACACTGTAAACCTCAAAGGGCTCCTGAAAATCCCTTCGCACCCTAAACATAAACAGGGTTAGAAAACTTCTCAATGAAAAGAGAGGCTTAACTGAGTGAGAGGAATTAAGACCACACAGAGCAGTTTCACAGAAAACTTCCTTCTGGTTTTTACTTGAGGATATTTCTTTCTCCGTATTCCAAAGAGTGATCCCAAATGTCCTTCCTCAGATTCCATAGAAACAGTGATTTCAAACCACTCAATTGAAAAAATGATTTAACTCTATGAGATGAATACACACGTCAAAAAGCAGTTGCTCAGAAAGCTTCTCTCCAATTCTGAACGGAAGACATTTCCTTGCTCACCGTAGGCCTCCGGTCACCACTTAATATCCTTTCGCAGATTCCTCAAGAGAGAGTTTCCAAACTGGGCAATGTAGAGTGAGCTTTATAACTGAGAAATAAATGCACATATAAGAGAGCCATTTTCTTGGATCGCTTCTTTCTGGGTTTTATTTGAGGATAGTTCACTTTTTGCCATAGTCTTTAAAGCACTCCAAAATATAACTTTTTCGGTTTTACAGGAACAGTGTTCAAATACTGCCTTGTGAGAAGAAAGGTACAACTACGTGAGAGGAATGCACACATTACAAAGCAGTTTCTCAGAGTTTCTCTCCTGTTTTTATCTGAAGATATTTTCTTTTTCACCACAGACCTGAATGTGCTCCCGAATGTCCCTTCACGGATCCGTCCATGACGGAGTTTCCAACTGCGTAATATAAAAACTTTTTATCTATGTGAGATCAATAAGGATATCTATCATAAAGCAGTTTCACAGAAAGCTTCTTTCCAGATTTGTCTGATGATATTTCCTTTTTCACCATACTGATCCATAAACTCCCGAATGTCCCATGGTAGCTTTTTCTCCAAAAGAGATTCCCCATTGCTCTATGAGAAGAAAGGTAAAACTCTGTGAGTGGATGGCACACGTTGCAAAGCAGCTCCTTGGAAAGCTTGTCCCCAGTTTGTATCAGAAAATATTTCCATTTTCACCATTAGCCTCAAAGTGATCTTGAATATCCCTTCACAGCCTAAAGAAAAACAGTGTTAGAATACTGTTCAATGACAAGAGAAGCTGAACTGTGTTAGTGGAATTCACATGATACACACCAGTCTCACAGAATGCTTCCTTCTGGTTTTTACCTGAGGGTATTTCTTTTTCAGCATATTCTAAAGAGCATTCCCATAGGTCCTTTCTCATGTTTCACAGAAACAGTGATTTCAAACTGCTCAATCCAAAGAATGGTTTAACTCTATGAGAAGAATACACACATCACCAGGCAGCTGCTCAGAAAGCTTCTTTCCAGTTTTCAAGCCTCTTTCCAGTTTTTCTTGCTCAAAATAGGCCTACTGGAGCCAAGTAATGTCCATTCACAGATTCCTCAAAGACAGAGTTTCCAAAGTGGGCAATGTAGAGTAAACTTTAACTCTGTGTAATAAATGCAAATATCAGAGAGCAGTTTATTGGAATGATTCTTTCTGGGTTTTATTTGAGGATATTTCACTATTCGCCATAGTCTTCAAGGCGCTCCGTAATATCGCTTTTTCAGTTTTACAGGAACAATGGTCCAACACTGCCTTATGAGAAAAGAGGTACAACTCCCTAAGTGGAATGCACACGTCACAAAGCAGTTTCTCAGAAAGCTTCTCTCCAGTTTTAATCTGAAAATATTTCCATTTTCAACATAGGAATGAATGTACTCCTGAATCTTCCTTCGCGGATCCGTCCATGACGGAGTTTCTAAACTGTAATATAAGAAAAGTTTTATTTATGTGAGATGAATAAACATACCTATCACAAAGCAGTTTCACAGAAAGCTTCTTTCCAGTTGTTGTCTGAGGATATTTCCTTTTTCACCATAGCTGTCCACATACTCCCGAATGTCTCTTGGTAGCTTCTTCCCCAAAAGGGATTCCCCAAACCTCTATGAGAAGAAAGGTATAATTCTGTGAGTGGAATGCACATGCCACAAAGCAGCTCATCGGAAACCTTCTATCCAGTTTCTATCTGAATATTTTCTTTTTCACCATAAGCCTCAAAGTGCTCCCGAATATCCCTTCACAGACTAAACTAAAACAATGTTAGAATACTGCTCAATGAAAAGAGAAGCTTAACTGTGTAAGCAGAATTCATGCTACCCAGAGCAGTTTCACAGAAAGCTTCCTTCTGGTTTCTATCTGAGGTTATTTATTTTTCAGGATATTCCTAAAGAGTGTTCCCAAATGTCGTTTCTCAGATTCCACAGAAACAGTGATTTCAAACTGCTCAATCCAAAGAATGATTTAACTCTATGAGATGAATACAAACATCACTAAAAGGATGCTCAGAAAGGTTCTCTCAAATTTTTGACGAAAGACAGTTCCTTTCTCACCACAGGCCTCTAGCTGCCACTAAATATCCCTTCGCAGAATCCTCAAAGACAGACTTTCCAAACTGGGAAATGTAAAGTAAGCTTTAACTCTGTGAAATGAATGGACATGTCAGAGAACAGTTTCTTGGAATGCTTCTTTCTGGTTTTTATTAGATGACATTTCACTTTTCACCTTAGTCTTCAATGTGCTCCGATTATCGCTTTTTAGTTTTACAGGAACAGTGTTCAAATAGTGCCTTGTGAGAATGAAGGTATAACTCCCTGAGTGGAATGCAGACATCACCAAGCAGTTACTCAAAAAACTTCTCTCCAATTTTTTATCTGACGATATTTCCTTTTTCACCATAGGCCCGAATGTGATCCGGAATATTCCTTCGCGGATCCATCCATGACAGAGTTTCCAAGCTGTGTAAAGTAAAGAAAGCTTTATGTATGTGAGATGAATAAATATAGCAAAAAGCCGATCCACAGAAAGCTTCTTTCCTGTTTTTTTCTGCAGATATTTCCTTTTACACCATAGTCCTGAATGTGCTCCCGAATGTCCTTTCGTGGATCCAACCATGACAGAGTTTCCAAGCTGCGTAATCTAAAGAAAGCTTTATCTATGTGACGTGAATACACATATCAAAGAGCAGTTTCATAGAAAGCTTCTTTCGAGTTTTTGTCTGAGGCTATTTCCCTTTTCACCATAGGCATCAACACGCTCCCGAATATCACTTGGTATCTGTTCCTCCAAAAAGGTTTCTCTGATGCTGTATGAGAAGAGAGGTATAACAGTGTGAGTGGAATGCACACAGCACAAAGCAGTTCCTTGGAAAGCTTCTCTTCAGTTTCGGTCTGAACATATTTCCTTTTTCACCATAAACCTAAAAACACACCCGATTATCACTTCACACACTAAACATAAACAGGGTTACAAAACTGCTCAATGAAAACAGAGGCTTACTGAGTGAGAGGAATTAAGAAGACACAGAGCAGTTTCACAGAAAGCTTCCTTCTGGATTTTACCTGAAGATATTTCTTTCTCCATATTCTAAGGAACGTTCCCAAATGTCCTTCCTCAGATTCCACAAAAACAGTGATTTCAATCTGCTCAATCCAAAGAATGGTTTAACTCTACGAGACGAATACACAGATCGCAAACCAGTTGCTCAGAAAGCTTCTCTCCAGTTTTCATCGGAAGTCTTTTCCTTGCTCACCACAAGCCTCGTGGCCTCACTTAATATCCCTTCACGGATTCCTCAAAGACAGACTTTCCAAAGTGGGCAAAGTAGAGTAAGCTTTAACTCTGTGAAATGAATGCACATATCATAGAGCAGTTTCTTGGAATGCTTCTCTCTGGGTTTTATTTGAGGATATTTCACTTTTTGCCATAGTCTTCAATGTGCTCGGAAATACCACTTTTTCGGTTTTCCAGGAACAGTGATCAAACAGTGCCTTATGTGAAGTAAGGTATAACTCCCTGAGTGGAATGCACATATCACGAAGCAGTTTCTCAGAAAGCTTCTCTCCAGTTTTTATCTGATGATATTTCCTTTTTCACCATAGACCTGAATGTGATCCCGAATATCCCTTCGTGGATCCATCCATGACGGAGTTTGCAAGCTGTATAATGTGAAGAAAGTTTTATCTATGTGAGATGCATATACATATCTATCACAAAACTTTTACACAGAAAGCTTCCTTCCAATTTTTGCCTGAGAATATTTCCTTTTTCATCATAGCACCCCATACGGTGAGTGTCCCTTGGTAGCTTTTTCTCCAAAACGGATTTCATAATCTTCTATGAGAAAAAACATATAACTCTGTGAGTAGAATGCACACGTCACAAAGCAGCTCCTTGGAAAGCTTCTCTCCAGTTTCTATCTGAAGATATTCCCTGTTTTACCATAAGTCTCAAAACACTCCCGAATATCCCTTCACACGCTAAACATAGAGAGGGTTAGAAAACTGCTCAGTGAAAAGAGAGGCTTACTGAGGGAGGGGAATTAAGATGACAAAGAGAAGTTTAACAGAAAGCTTCCTTCTGGATTTTACCTGAGGATATTTCTTTCTCTGTATTCTAAGGAATGTTCCCAAATGTCCTTACACAGATTCCACAAAAAGAGTGATCTCAAACTGCTGACTCCAAAGAATGGTTTAACTATATGAGACGAATACACACATCCCAAAGTAGTTGCTCAGAAATTTTCTCTCCAGTTTTCAACGGAAGTCGTTTCCTTGAGCACCACAAGCCTGCAGGTGTCACTTAATATCCCTTCACAGATTCCTCACAGACAAACTTTCCAAACTGGGCAACGTAGAGAAAGCTTTACCTCTGTAAAATGAATGCAAATATCAGAGAGCAGTTTCTTGGAACGCTTCTGTCTGGGTTTTATTTAAGGATATTTCACTTTTCACCATAGTCTTCAATGCATTCCGAAATATCACTTTTTCGGTTTACAAGAACAGTGTTCAAACACTGCCTTATGAGAAAAGAGGTATAGCTCCCTGAGTGGAATGCACACATCACAAAGCAGTTTCTCAGAAAGCTTCTCTCCAGTTTTTATCTGAAGATATTTCATATTTCACCATAGGCCTGAAGGTACTCCCGAATGTCCCTTCATGAATCCATTCATGACGGCTTTCAAAACTGCATAATTGAAAGAAAGTTTTATCTATGTCAGATGATTAAACATATCTATCACAAAGCAGTTTCACAGAAAGCTTCTTTCCAGTTTTTGTCTGAGGATATTTCCTTTTTCACCATAGCTGTCCATATACTCCCAAATGTCCCGTGGTAGCTTTTTCTCCAAAAGGGATTCCCCAATCCTCTATGAGAAGAAAAGTGTAACTCTGTGAGTGTAATGCACACAACGCAGCTCCTCGGAAATCTTCTCTCCAGTTTCTATCTGAAGATATTTCCGTTTTCACCATAAGCCTCATAGCGCTCTCAAGTATTCCTTAGTTGACTAAACTAAGACAGTGTTAAAATACTGCTCAATGAAAACAGAAGCTTAACTGTGCGAGTGGATTTCACATGACACAGAACAGTTTCACCGAAATCTTCCTTCTGGTTTCTATCGGAGGGTATTTCTTTTTCAGGATATTCTAAAGAGTGCTCCCAAATGTCCTTTCTCAGATTCCACAGAAACAGTGATTTCAAACTGTTCAATCCAAAGAATGATTTAACTCTATGAGATGAATACAAACATCACAAAAGAGTTGCGCCAAAAGCTTCTCTCTAATTTTCGATGGAACACATTTCCTTGCTCGACACAGGCCTCCAGTTGCCACTTAATATCCCTTCGTAGAATCCTCAAAGACAAACTTTCAAACTGGGAAATGTAGAGGAAGCTTTAACTCTGTGAAAAGAATGGACATGTCAGAAAGCAGTTTCTTGGAATGCTTCTTTCTGTTTTTTATTGGACGACATTTCACTTTTTGCCATAGTCTTCAATGCATTCTGAATATCACTTTTTTAGTTTTACAGGAACACTGTTCAAACTGTGCCTTAGGAGAAGAAAGTTATAACTCTCTGAGTGGAATGCACTGATCACCAAGCAGTTTCTCAGAAAGCTTCTCTCCACTTTTTATCTGACCATATTTCCTTTTTCACCTTAGGCACGAATGCGATCCCAAATATCCCTTTACGGATCCATCCGTGAGGGTTTCCAAGCTGCGTAATGTAAAAAAAGCTTTATCTATGTGAGATGAATAAACATAGCAAAAAGCAGATTCACAGAAAGCTTCTTTCCAGTTTTTATCTGAAGATATTTCCTTTTTCACCATAGTCCTGAAAGTGCTCCCGAATGTCCCTTTGTGGATCCGTCCACGACAGTTTCCAAGCTGAGTAATGTAAAGAAAGCTTTATCTATGTGAGATAATTACACATGTCACACAGCAGTTTCATAGAAAGCTTCTTTCCAGTTTTTGTCTGAGGCAATTTCCGTTTTCACCTTTGGCGTCAATGTGCTAACGAATATAGCTTGATACCTTTTTCTCCAAAAGGGTTTCCTGATGATGTATGAGAACAGAGGGATAACACTGTGAGTGGAATGCACCCACCACAAACAGTTCCTCGGAATGTTTCTCTCCAGTTTCTATCTGAACATATTTCCTTTTTCACTGTAAGCCTCAATGCACTCCCGAATATCCCTTCCCACGCTAAACACAAAGAGTGTTAGAAAACTGCTCAATGAAAAGAGAAGCTTAACTGAGTGAGAGGAATTCACATGACACATACCAGTTTCACAGAAAGCTTCCTTCTGGTTTTTATATGAGGATATTTCTTTCTCTTGTTCTAAAGAGCATCCCCAAACGTACTTCCTGAGATTTCAGAGAAACAGTGATTTCACACTGCTCAATTCAAACAATGGTTTAACTCTATGAGATGAATACACACATCTCATAGATGAATACGCAAAGCAGTTGCTCAGAAAGCTTCTCTCCAGTTTTCATCAGAGTACATGTCGTTGCTCACCAAGAGCCTCTGGGCGTCACTAAATATCCCTCAGCAGATTCCTCAAAGACAAAGATTCTGAACTGGACAATGTAGAGTAAACTTTAACACTGTGAAATGAATGCACATATCAGAGAGCAGATTCGTGGAATGCTTCTTTCTGGGTTTTATCTAGGATATGTCACTTTTCGCCATAGTCTTCAAAGCACCAAGAAAAGTAACATTTTCGGTATTACAGGAACAGTGTTCATACACTGCCTTACGAGAAAAGAGGTATGATGCACTGAGTGGAATGGACACATCACAAAGCAGTTTCTCAGAAAGCTTCTCTCTGGTTTTTATCAGAAGATATTTCCTCTTACACCATAGTCCTGAATGTGCTCCCGAATGTCCCTTTGCGGATACGTCCTAGACAGAGTTTCCAAGCTGAGTAATGTATAGAAAGTTTTATCTATGTAAGATGAATACACATATCACAGAGCAGCTTCACAGAAAGCTTGTTTCCAGTTTTTATCTGAGGATATTTCCCTTTTCACCATAGGGGTCAATATGCTCCCGGATATCGCTTGGTACCTCTTTCTCCAAAAGTGTTTTCCCAAAGCTCTATGAGATGAGAGGTATAACACTGTGAGTGGAATGCACGCGTCACAAAACAGTTCCTCGGAAAGCTTCTCTCCAGTTTCTATCTGAATATATTTCCTTTTGCACTGTAAGCTGCAAAGTGCTCCCAAATATGCCTTCACACGCAAAACATAAACAGTTAACTGAGTGAGAAGCTTAATTGAGTGAGAGGAAGTCACACGACACATAGCAGTTTCACAGAAAGCTTCCTTCTGTTTTTATCTGAGGATGTTTCTTTCTTCATATTCTAAAGCGCGTTCCCAAATGTCCTTCCTCAGATTCCACAGAAATAGTGATTTCAAACTGCTCAATCCAAGGAATGGTTTAACTCTATGAGATGAATACAGACATCACAAAGCAGTTTCTCAGAAAGCTTTTCTCCAGTTTTTATCTGAAGATATTTCGTTTTTCACCACATGCCTTAATTTGCTCCCAAATGTCCCTTCGTGAATCTGTCCATGACAGAGTTTCCAAACTGCATAATATAAGGAAGGTTTTATCTATGTGAGATGAATAAACATAGCAAAAAGCAGATTTACAGAAAGGTTCTTTCCAGTTTTTATCTGAAGATATTTCCTTTTTCACCGTAGTCCTGAATGTGCTTCCGTACATCCCTTTGCGGATCCTTCCATGACAGAGATTCCAAGCTGCATAATGTAAAGGAAACTTTATCTATATGAGATGAACACACATATCACAGAGCAGTTTCACAAAAAGCTTTTCTCCAGTATTTGTCTGAGGCTATTTCCCTTTACANAATACACACATCACAAAGCAGTTGCTGAGAAAGCTTCTGTCCGGTTTTCATCAGAAGAGATTTCCTTGCTCACCACAATCCTCCGAGTGCCACTGAATACCCATTCACGGATTCCTCAAAGACAGAGTTTTCAAACTGGGAAACGTAGAGTAAGCTTTAACTCTCTGAAATGAAGTCACATATCAGAGAGCAATTTTTGGAATGCTTCTTTCTGGGTTTTATTTGAGGATATTTCAAGTTTGGCCATAGTCTTCGATGCGCTCAGAAATATCACTTTTTCGGTTATACAGGAACAGTGTTCAAACACTGTCTTATGAGAAAAGAGGTATAACTCCCTGAGTGGAATGCACACATCACAAAGCAGTTTCTCAGAAAGCTTCTCTCCAGTTTTCATCAGAAGTCTTTTCCTTGCTCACCACAAGCCTCCGGGCGCCACTTAATATCCCTTCACAGAATCCTCAAAGAGAGAGTTTCCATACTGGGCAACGTAGAGTAAGCTTTAACTCTGTGCAGTGAATGCACATAACAGAAAGCAGTTTCTTGGAACGCTTCTTTCTGGGTTTTATTTGAGGATACTTCACTTTTCGCCATAGTGTTCAATGCGCTCCATAATATCACTTTTTCTGTTTTACAGGAACAGTGTTCAAACACTGCCTTATGAGAAAAGAGGTATAACTCCCTGAGTGGAATGCACACATCACAAAGCAGTTTCTCAGAAAGCTTCTCTTCAATTTTTATCTGAAGTTATTTCCTATTTCACCATGGGCCTGAATGTGCTCCCGAATGTCCCTTCGCGAATCTGTCCATGACGGAGTTTCAAAACTGTGTAATGGAAAGAAAGTTTTATCTATGTGAGATGATAAACATATCTATCACAAAGCAGTTTCACGGAAACTTTCTTTCCAGTTTTTGTCTTAGGATATTTCCTTTTTCACCATAAATATCCACATAGTCATGAATGTCCCCTGGTAGCTTTTTCTCCAAAAGAGATTCCCCAATCCTATATGAGAAGAAAAGTATAACTCTGTGAGTGGAATGCACACGTCACAAAGCAGCTCCTCTGAAAGCTTCTCTTCAATTTCTATCTGAAGATATTTCCATTTCACCATAAACCTCAAAGCACTCTCGAGTATCCCTTAGCTGACTAAACTAAAACAATGTGAGAATACTGCTCAATTAAAACAGAAGCTTAACTGTGCGAGTGGAATTAACATGACACAGAGCAGTTTCACAGTAAACTTCCTTCTGGTTTTTATCGGATGGTATTTCTTTTTCAGCATATTCTTAAGAGCGTTCCCAAATGTCCTCAGGTTCCACAGTAAGAGTGTTTTCAGACTGCAAAGTCCAAAGAATGATTTACTCTATGAGATGAATACACACATCATAAAGCAGTTGCTCAGAAAGCTTCTCTCCAGTTTTCAATGAACAACATTTCCTTTCTCACCACAGGGCCTCCATTCGCCACTTAATATCCCTTCGCAGAATGCTCAATGACAGACTTTCCAAACTGGGAAATGTAGAGTAAGCTTTAACTCTCTGAAATGAATGTACATGCCAGAAAGCAGTTTCTTGGAACGTTTCTATCTGGGTTTTATTTCAGGATATTTCACTTTTCGCCATAGTCTTCAATGCACTCCGAAATATTACTTTTTCAGTTTTATAGGAACAGTGTTCAAACAGTGCCTTATGAGAAAAGAGGTATAACTCCCTGAGTGAAATGCACACATCACAAAGCAGTTTCTTAGAAAGCTTCTATCTAGTTTTTATCTGAAGATATCTCCTTTTTCACCATATTCATGAATGTTCTCCTGAATGTCCCTTCACAAATACTTCTATGACGGCGTTTGACAACTGCGTAATAGAAAGAAAGTTTTATCTATGTCAGATGAATAAATATATCTATCATGAAACAGTTTCACAAAAAGCTTCTTTCCAGTTTGTGTCTGAGGATATTTCCTTTTTCACCATAGCCGTCCGTATACTCACGAATGTTCCTTGGTAGCTTTTTCTCCAAAAGGGATTCCCCAATCCTCTATGAGAAGAAAGGTATAATTCCATGAGTGGAATACACACGTCACAAAGCAGCTCCTCGAATAGCTTCTCTCCAGTTTCTATCTGAAGATATTCCTTTTTTCAGTGTAAGCCTCAAAGCGCTCCCAAATATCCCTTCGCAGACTAAACAAAAACAGTTTAGAATACTGCTTAATGAAAACAGAAACTTAACTGTGCGAGTGGAATTCACATAACACAGAGTAGTTTCACAGAAAGCTTCCTTCTGATTTTTATCAGAGGGTATTTTTTTTTCAGCATATTCTTAAGAGCGTTCCCAAATGTCCTTTCTCAGGTTCCACAGAAAGAGTGATTTCAAACTCCTCAATCAAAAGAATGATTTAACACTATGATATGAATACACACATCACAAAGCAGTTGCTCAGAAAGCTTCTCTCCACTTTTCAACGGAAGACATTTCCTTGCTCGCCATAGGCCTCCGGTCACTGCTTAATATCTCTTTGCAGAATTCTCAAAGACAGTCTTTCCAAACTGGGAAACGTAGAGTAAACTTTTACCCTGTGAAATGAATGGACACGTCAGAGAGCAGTTTATTGGAGTGCTTCTTTCTGGGTTTTATCGGATAACATTTCGCTTTCTGCCATAGTCTTCAAAGTGTTCCGAATATCACTTTTTTAGTTTTACAGGAACAGTGTTCAAACAGTGCCTTATGACAAGAAAAGTATAACTCCCTGAGTGGAATGCACGCATCACCAAGCAGTTTCTCAGAAAGCTTCTCTCCAGTTTTTATCTGAAGATATTTCCTTTATCAACATAGGCCCAAATGTGATCCCGAATATCCCTTCGCGGATCCATCCATGATGGAGTTTTCAAGCTATGTAATGTAAAGAAAGCTTTATGTATGTGAGATGATTAAACACAGGATAAAGGGGATTCACAAAAAGCTTCTTTCCAGTTTTTATCTGAAGATATTTTCTTTTTCACCATAGCCCTGAGGTTGCTCCCGAATGTCCCTTCATGGATCGGTCCATGACAGAGTTTCCAACTGCGTAATGTAAAGAAAGATTTATGTGAATACACATATCATAGAGAAGTTTCATAGAAAGTTTCTTTCCACTTTTTGTCTGAGACTATTTCCCGTTTCACCATAGGCGTCAACATGCTCCCAAATATCACTTGGTACCTGTTTCTCCAAAAGGGTTTCCCTGATGCTGTATGAGAAGAGAGGTATAACACTGTGAGTGGAATGCACACATCACATAGTACTTCCTCGGAAAGCTACTCTCCAGTGTCGGTCGGAATATATTTCCTTTTCCACTGTAAGCCTCAAAGCGCTCCCGAATAATCCTTCACAAGCTAAACATAAACAGGGTTAGCAGACCAACATGGCACAAGTATACATATGTAACAAACCTGCACGTTATGCACATGTACCCTACAACTTAAAGTATGATAATAATAAATAAATTAAAAAAAAAAAAAGAAAACTGCTCAATGAAAAGAGAGGCTTAACTGTGTGAGAGGAATTAAGATGATTCAGAGCAGGTTCACAGAAAGCTTCCTTCTGGATTTTACTGGAGGATATTTCTTTCTCCATATTCTAAGGAACGTTACCAAATGTCCTTCCTCAGATTCCACAAAAACTATGATTTCAAACTGCTCAATCCAAGGAATGCTTTAACTCAATGAAACGAATACGCACATCACCAAGCAGTTGCTCAGAAAGCTTCTCACCAGTTTTCATCGGAAGACGTTTCCTTGCTCACCAGATGCCTCTGGGCGCCACTTAGTATCCCTTCACAGATTCCTCAAAGACAGAGTTTCCAAACCGGGAAATGTAGTTAGAGCTTTAACTCTGTGAAATGAATCAACATATCAGAGAGCAGTTTCTTGGAACGCTTCTTTGTGGATTTTATTTGAGGATATTTCACTGTAGTATTCAATGCACTACGAAATATCACTTTTTCGGTTTTACAGAAACAGTGTTCAAACACTGCCTTATGAGAAAAGAGGTATAAGTCCCTGAGTTGAATGCGCACATCACAATGCAGTTTCTTAGAAAGCTTCTCTCCAGTTTTTATCTGAAGATATCTCCTCTTCCACCATAGGCCTGAATGTGCTCCCGAATATTCCTTCCTGGATCTGTCCTTGACAGACTTTCCAAACTGCATAATATTAGGAAAGTTTTATCTATGTGAGATGAATAAACATATCCATAGTGAAGTAGTTACACAGAAATCATCTTTCCAGTTTTTGTCTGAGGATACTTCATTTTTAACCTTAGCCGTCCATATACTCCTGAATGTCCCTTGGTAGCTTTTTCTCCAAAAGGGATTCCCCAATCCTGTATGAGAAGAAAGGTATAATACTGTGAGTGGAATGCACAAGTCAAAAAGCAGCCCCTCAGAAAGGTTCTCTCCAGTTTCTATCTGATGATATTTCCTTTTACACCGTAAGCCTCAAAACACTCCCAATATCCCTTCACAGACTAAACAAAAGCAGTGTTAGAATGCTGTTGACTGAAAAGAGAAGCTTAATTGTGCGAGCAGAATTCACAGACACAGAGCAGTTTCACAGAAAGCTTCCTTCTGGTTTCCATCTGAGGTTATTTCTTTCTCAGGATATTCTGAAGACCGTTCCCAAATGTCCTTTCTCAGATTCCACAGAAACAGTGATTTCAAACTGCTCAATCCAAAGAATGATGTAACTATGATATGAATACAAACGTCACAATTGAGTTGCTCAGAAAGATTCTCTCCAATTTTGAACGGAAGACAGTTCCTTGCTTGCCAAAGGCCTCCGGTTGCTTCTTCATATCCCTTCGCAGAATCATCAAAGACCGACTTTCCAAACTGGGAAATGTAGAGTAAGCTTTAACTCTGTGAAACGAATGGACATGTCAGAGAGCAGTTTCTTCGAATGCTTCTCTCTGGGTTTTATTTGATGACATTTCACTTCTTGCCATAGTCTTCAATGTGCTCCAAATATCACTTTTTTAGTTTTACAGGAACAGTTTTCAACCAGTGCCTTATGGGAAGAAAGGTATAACTCCCTGAGTGGAATGCACACATAACCCAGAAGTTTCTCAGAAAACTTCTCTCCAGTTTTTATCTGAGGATATTTCCTTTTTCACCATAGGACTGAATGTGATCCTGAATATCCCTTCGCGGATCCATTCATGACGGACTTTCCAAGCTGCGTAATGCAAAGAAAGCTGTATGTATGTGAGATGAATAAACGTAGCAAAAAGCAGATTCACAGAAAGCTTCTTTCCAGTTTTTATCTGAAGATACTTCCTTCTTCACCATAGTCCTGAATGTGCTCCCCAATGTCCCTTCATGGATCTGTCCATGACAGAGTTTCCAAGCTACGTAATGTAAAGAAAGCTTTATCTATGTGAGATGAATAAACATAGCAAAAAGCAGATTCACAGAAAGCTTCTTTCCTGTTTTTATCTGAAGATAAATCCATTTTCACGATAGTCCTGAAAGTGCTCCCGAATGTCCCTTTGTGAATCTGTCCATGACAGAGTTTCCAAGCTATGTAATATAAAGAAAGCTTTATATATGTGAGATGAATACACATATCACAGAGCAGTTTTATAGAAAGCTTCTTTCCAGTTTTCGTCTGAGGCTATTTCCCTTTTCACCATAGGCATCAACATGCTCCCGAATATCACTTGGTACCTTTTTCTTCAGAAGGGTTTCCCCAGTGCTGTATGAGAAGAGAGGTAAAACACTGTGAGTGGAACGCACACATCAGGAAGCAGTTCCTCAGAAAGCTTCTCTCCAGTTTTGGTCTGAACATATTTCCTTTTTCACCATGAGCCTCAAAGTGCTCCCGAATATCCCTTCACACACAATACATAAACAGGGTTAGAAAACTGCTCAATGAAAAGAGAGGCTTAACTGAGTGAGAGGAATTAAGAAGACACAGAACAGTTTCAGACAAAGCTTCCTTCTGGATTTTAACTGAGGATACTTCTTTCTCCATATTCTAAGGAGCGTTCCCAAATGTCCTTCCTCAGATTTCACAAAAACAGTGATTTCAAACTGCTCAATCCAAAGATTGGTTTAACCCTATGAGATGAATGCACACATCAAAAAGGAGTTACTCAGAAAGCTTCTCTCCAGTTTTCAACGGAAGACATTTCCTTCCTCACCATAGGCCTCCGATCGCCACTTAATATCCATTCGCAGAATCCTCAAAGACAGATTTTCCAAATTGGGAAATGTAGAGTAAGCTGTAACTCTCTGAAATGAATGCACATGTCAGAGAGCAGTTTCTTAGAAAGCTTCTTTCTGGGTTTTAATTCAGGATATTCCATTTTCTCATTAGTCTTCCATGTGCTCCTACATATTACTTTTTCGGTTTTACAGGAAGTGTTCAAACACTGCCTTATGAGAAAAGAGGTATAACTCTCTGAGTGGAATGTACACATCACAAAGCAGTTTATCAGAAAGATTCTATCCAGTTTTTATCTGAAGTTATCTCCTTTTCCACCGTAGGCCTGAATGTGCTTCCAAATGTCTCTTCGTGAATCCGTCCATGACGGTGTTTCAAAACTGTATAATAGAAAGAAAGTCTTATCTATGTGAGGTGAATAAACATATCTATCACAAAGCAGTTTCACAGAAAACTTCTTTCCAGTTTTTGTCTGAGGATATTTCATTTTTCACCATAGCCGTCCTTATACTCCGGAATGTCCCCAGGTAGCTTTTTCTCCAAAAGGCATTCCCCAATCCTCTATGAGAAGAAAAGTATAACTCTGTGAGTGGAATGCACATGTAACAAAGCAGCTCCTAGGAAATCTTCTCTCCAGTGTCTATCTGAAGATATTTCTGTTTTTACCATACGCCTCAAAGCACTTCCGAGTATCACTTAGCTGGGTAACCTAAAACAGTGTTAGAATACTGTTCAATGAAAACAGAAGCTTAACTGTGCGAGTGTAATTCACATGACACAGAGAGGTTTCACAGAAAGCTTCCTTCTGGTTTTTTTCAGAGGGTATTTATTTTTCAGCATATTCTTAAGAGCGTTCCTAAATGTCCTTTCTCCGGATGCACAGGAACAGTGATTTTAAACTGCTCAATCCAAAGAATGATATAACTCTATGAGATGAATGCAAACATCACAAAAGAGTTACTCAGAAAACTTCTCTCCAATTTTCAATACAAGACATTTCCTTGCTCGCCACGGGCCTCCAGATGTCACTTAATATCCCTTTGCAGAATCCTCAAAGACACACTTTCCAAACTGGGAAATGTAGAGTAAGCTTTAACTCTCTGAAATGAATGCACCTGTCAGAGAGCAGTTTCTTGGATCACTTCTTTCTGGGTTTTATTTCAGGATATTTCACTTTTCGCCATAGTCTTCCATGCACTCTGAAATATTACTTTTTAGGTTTTACAGGAACAGTGTTCAAACGCAGCCTTATGAGAAAAGAGGTATAACTCCCTGAGTGGAATGCACACATCACAAAACAGTTTTCAAGAAGGCTTCTACCCAGTTTTTATCTGAAGATGTCTCCTTTTTTTGCTGTAGGCCTGAATGTGCTCCTGAATATCCATCCGTGGATCCATCCACCACGGAGTTTCCAAATGGCATAATATAAGGAAAGTCTTATCTATGTGAGAAAAATAAACGTATCTATCACAAAGCAGTTTCACAGAAATCTTGTTTCCGGTTTTTGTTTTTGTCTGAGGATATTTCCTTTATCACCATAGCCGTCCATATACTCCCGAATGTCCCCTGGTAGCTTTTTCTCCCAAAGGGATTCCCCAATCCTCTATGAGAAGAAAAGTAAAATTCAATGAGTGGAATGCACACATCACAAAGCAGCTGCTCGGAAAGCTTCTCTCCAGTTTCTATCTGAAGATATTTCCCCTTTCACTGTAACCCTCACAGCGCTCCCTAATATCCCTTTGCAGACTAAACAAAAACAGTGTTAGAATACTGCTCAATGAAAAAAGAAGCTTAACTCTGTGAGTGGAATTCACGTGACACAGAGCAGTTTAACAGAAAGCTTCCTTCTGTTTTCTATCTGACGTTATTTCTTTTTCAAGATATTCTTACAAGTGTTCCCAAATGTCCATTCTCAGATTACACAGAAACAGTGGTTTGAAACTGCTCAATCCAAAGAATGATTTAACTCTATGAGATGCATACAAACATCACAAAAAAGTTGCTCAGAAAGCTTCTCTCCAATTTTGGACAGAAGACAGTTCCTTACTTGCCACAGGCTTCCAGTTGCCTCTTAATATCCTTTCGCAGAATTCTAAAAGACAGACTTTCCAAACTCGGAAATGTAGAGTAAGCTTTAAATCTGTGAAGTGAATGAATGTGTCAGAGAGCAGTTTCTTGGAATGCTTCTTTCCAGGTTTTATTTGACGACATTTCACTTTTCATCATAGTCCTCAATATGCTCTGAACAGCACTTTTTTAGTTTTACAGGAACATTGTTCAAACAGTGCCTTATAAGAAGAAAGGAATAACTCCCTGAGTGGAATGCACACATCAACAAGCAGTTTCTCAGAAATCTTCTCTCCAGTTTTTATCTGATGATATTTCCTTTTTCACCATAGACCCGAATGTGATCCCGAACATCCCTTCGCAGATCCATCCATGACACAGTTCCAAACTGCGTAATATAAAGAAAGTCTTATCTATGTGAGATGAAGAAACATAGCAAAAAACAGATTCACAGAAAAGTTCTTTCCAGTTTTTATCTGAAGACATTTCCTTTTTCAACATAGTCCTGAAAGTGCTCCTGAATATCCCTTCGCTGATTCATCCATGACAGAGTTTCCAAGCTGTGTAATATAGAGAAAACTTTATCTATGTGAGATGAATACACATATCACAGAACAGTATCACAGAAAGGGTTTCCCCCATGCCGTATGAGAAGAGATGTACAACACTGTGAGTGGAATGCACACGTCACAAAGCAGTTCTATGGAAAGCTTCTCTCCAGTTTCTATCTGAACATATTTTCTTTTTCATCGTAAGGCTCAAAATGCTGCTGTATATCCCTTCAAACGCTAAACATGAACAATGCAAGAAAACTGCTCAATGAAAAGAGAAGCTTAACTGAGCAAGAGAAATTCTCACGACACAGAGCAGTTTCACAGAAAGATTCCTTTTGGTTTTTATCTGAGGATATTTCTTTCTACGTATTCTAAAGATCGTTCCCAAATGTCCCTCTTCAGGTTCCTCAGAACCAGTGAATTCAAACTGCTCAATCCAAAGAATGATTTAACTCTATGAGATGAATACACACATCACAAAGCAGTTGCTCAGAAAGCTTCTCTGCAGTTTTCATCGGAAGACATTTCCTTGCTCACTACAGGCCAACAGGCACCACATAATATCCCTTCGCAGATTCTTGAAAGACAGAATTTGCAAACTGGGCAATGTAGAGTAAGCTTTACCTCTGTGAAATGAATGCACATGTCAGAGAACAATTTCTTGGAACGCTTCTTTCTGGGTTTTATTTCAGGATATAATACCTTTTGCCATAGTCCTCAATGCACTCCAAAATATCACTTTTTCGTTTTAAAGGAACAGTATTCAAACACTGTCTTATGAGAAAAGAGGAATAGCTCCCTGAGTGGAATACACACATCACAAAGCAGTTTCTCAGAAAGCTTCTCTCCAGTTTTTATCTGAACAAATTTCCTTTTTTACTACAGGCCTGAATGTGCTTTCGAATGTCCCATTGCAGATCCGTCCATAATGAAGTTTCCAAACTGTGTAATATAAAGAGATTTTTATCTATGTGAAATGAATAAACACAGCAAAAAACAGATTCACAGAAAGATTCTTTCCAGTTTTTATCTGAAGATATTTCCTTTTTCATCATAGTCCTGAATGTGCTCCTGAATATTTCTTCGTGGATCCATCCATGACAGAGTTTCCAAGCTGCAAAATGTTGAGAAAGATTAATCTATGTGAGATGAATACACATCTCTAAGAAGAGTTTCACAGAAAGGGTTTCCTAGATACTGTATGAGAAGAGAGGTATAACACTGTGAGTGGAAAGCACACGTCACAAAACAGTACCTCGGAATACTTCTCTCCAGTTTCTAGCACAGCATATTTCCTTTGTCACCATAAGCCTCAAAGTGTTCCCGAATATCCCTATGCATTGTAAACATAAATAGTGTTAGGAAACTGTTCAATGAAAAATGAAGCTTAACTACATGAGTGGAATTCACACGATACAGAGCAGTTCCATAGGAAGCTTGTTTCTGGTTTTTATCTGAAGATATTTGTTTTTCAGCATATTCTAAAGAGCGTTCCCAAATTTCCTTTCTCAGGTTACACATAAACAGTGATTTCAAGCTACTCAATCCAAAAAATGATTTAACTCTAAGAGATGAATACACAAATCACAAAGCAGTTGCTCAGAAAGTTTCTCTCCAGTTTTCAATGGAAGACATTTCCTTGCTTACCACAGACCTCCAGGCGCCACTTAATATCCCTTCGCAGATTCCTCAAAGATGGAGTTTCCAAACTGGGCAATGTAGAGTAAGTTTTAACTCTGTGACATGAATACACATATCAGAGAGCCGTTTCTTGGAATGGTTCTTTCTGGGTTGTATTTGAGAATATTTCACTTTTTGCCATAGTCCTCAAAGTGCTCCGAAATATCACATTTTTGGTTTTACAGGAACAGTGTTCAAAGTCTGCCTTATCAGAAAAGAGGTATAACTCCCTGAGTGGAATGCACACATAACAAGGCAGTTTCTCACAAAGCTTCTCTCCAGTTTTTATCTGAAGATATTTCCTTTTTCACCATAGTCCTGAATGTGCTCCTGAATGTCCCTTCGCTCATCCATCCATGACTGTGTTTCCAAGCTGTGTAAGGTAAAGAAAACTTTATCTATGTGAGATGAATAAACATTGCAAAAAGCAGATCCAGAGAAATCTTCTTTCCAGTTTTTATCTGAAGATATTTCCTTTTTCACCATAGTCCTGAATGTGCTCCCAAATGTCCCTTCGTGGATCGGTCCATGACAGAGTTTTCAAGCAGTGTAATGTAAAGAAATCTTTACCTATGTGAGATGAAAACACATAGCACAGAGCAGTTTCACAGAAAGCTTCTTTCCAGTTTTTGTCTGAGGCTATTTCCCTTTTCTCCATATGCGTCAATATGCTCCCAAATATCCCTTGGTACGTTTTTCTCCAAAAGGGTTTAACCAATGCTGTATTAGAAGAGAGGTATCACACTGTGAGTGGAATGCACACATCACAAAGCAGTTTCTCAGAAAGCTTCTCTCCAATTTTTTTTTTGAAGAGATTTTCTTTTTCACCGTAGGCCTGAATGTGCTTCCGAATGTCCCTTCGCGGAACCGTCCGTGACTGAGTTTCCAAACTGCATAATATAAAGAAAGTTTTATCTATGTGAGATGAATAAATATATCTATCACAAAGAAGTTTCACAGAAATCTTCTTTCCAGTTTTTGTTTGAACATATTTCCTTTTTCACCATAGTCGTCCATATACTCGCGAATGTCCCTTGGTAGCTTTTTCATCAAAAGGGATTCCCCAATCCTCTATGAGAAGAAAGGTAGAACTCAGTGAGTGAAATGCATACATCACAAAGCACCTCCTTGGAAAGTTTCTCTCCAGTTTCTATCTGAAGATATTTCCATTTACAACATAAACCACATAGCCCTACCGAGTATCCCTTCGCAGACTAAACAAACACAATGGTACAATATAGCACAATGAAAAGAGAAGCTTAAGTGTGTGAGTGGAATTCACACAATCCAGAGCGGTTTCACAGAAAGCTTACTTCTAGTTTTTATCTGAGGGTATTTCCTTTCCATCATATTCTAAAAAGTGTTCCTAAATGTCCTTTCACAGATTCCACAGAAACAGGGATTTCAAACTGGTCTATCCAAAGAATGATTTAACTTCATGAGATGAATACACATATCACAAAGCAGTTGCTCAGAAAGCTTCTCTCCAGTTTTCATCAGAAGACGTTTCCTTGCTCACCACAGACCTCCAGGAGCCACTTAATATCCCTCCGCAGATTCCTCAAAGAGAGAGATTCAAAACTGGACAACATAGGGAAAGCTTTAACTCTGTGAAATGAATGCTCATATCAGAGAGCAGTTTCTTGGAATGCTTCTTTCTGGGTTTTATTTCAGGATATTTCACTTTTCGCCATAGTCTTCAATGAGCTCCGAAATTTACTTTTTCGGATTTACAGGAATGGTGTTCATACACTGCCTTGTGGAAAAGAGGTAAAACTCCCTGAGTGGAATGCACACATCACAAAGCAGTTTCTCAGAAAGCTTCTCTCCAGTTTTTATCTGAAAAAATTTCCTTTTTCACCACAGGCCTGAATGCGCTTTCGAATATCACTTCGCAGATCTGTCCATGACGGAGTTTCCAAGCTGCATAATACAAAGAAAGTTTTATCCATGTGAGATGAATAAACACAGCAAAAAGCAGATTCACAGAAAACTTCTTTCCAGTTTTTATCTGAAGATATTTCCTTTTTCACCATAGTCTGGAATCGGCTCCTGAATATCCCTTCGGGGTCCCGTAAGGACAGAGTTTCCAAGCTGCAAAATGTAGTGAAAGATTTATCTATGTGAGATGAATACTCATATCTAAGAAGAGTTTCACAGAAAGGGTTTCCTAGAGGCTGTATGAGAAGAGAGGTATAACACTGTGAGTGGAATGCACACATCACAAAGCAGCACCTCGGAATACTTCTCTCCGGTATCTATCAGAACATATTTCCTTTGTCACTGTAAGCCTCAAAGTGTTCCCAAATATCCCTATGCACGCTAAACATAAACAGTGTTAGGAAACTGCTCAATGAAAATTGAAGCTTAACTGCGTGAGTGGAATTCAAACGACATAGAGCAGTTTCACAGGAAGCTTGCTTCTGGTTTTTATCAGAAGGTATTTATTTTTCAGCATATTCTGAAGAGCGTTCCCAAATTTCCTTTCTGAGTTTCCACAGAAAGAGTGATTTCAAACTGCTCAATCCAAAGAATGATTTAACTGTATGAGATGAATACAGACACCACAACGCAGTTGCTCAGAAATCTTCTCTCCAATTTTCAATGGAAGACATTTCCTTGCTTGCCACAGGCCTCCAGTCGCCACTAAATATCCATTCGCAAAATCCTCAAAGACAGACATTCCAAACTGGGAAATGTAGACTAAGCTTTAACTCTCTGAAATAAAAGTACATGTCAGAGAGCAGTTTGTTGGAACCTTTCTCTCTGTGTTTTATTTGAGGATATTTCACTTTTCATCATAGTCTTCAATGTGCTCCGAAATATTACTTTTTCCGTTTTACGGGGACACTATTCAAACACTGCCTTATGAGAAAAGAGGAATAACTCCCTGAGTGGAATGCAAACATCATAAAGCAGTTTCTCAGAAAGCTTCTATCCAATTTTTATCTGAAGATATCTCCTTTTTCACCGTAGGCCTGAATGTGCTCCCGAATGTCCCTTCGTGGATACATCCATGACTGAGTTTTCAAACTGCATAATATAAGGAAAGTTTTATCTATGTGAGATGAATACACATATTTATCACAAAGCAGTTTCACAGAAAGTCTCTTCCCAGTTTTTGTCTCAGGATATTTCCTTTTTCACCATAGCCGTCAATATACTCCCAAATGTCCCCTGGTAGCTTTTCCTCCAAAAGGGATTCCCCAATCCTCTATGAGAAGAAAGGTATAACTCTGTGAGTGGAATGTACACATCACAAAGCAGCTCCTTGGGAAGCTTCTCTTCAGTTTCTATCTAAAGATATTTCCTTTTTCAACGTAAGTCTCCAAGCGCTCCCGAATATCCCTTTGCAGACTAAACAAGAACAGTGTTAGAATACTGCTCAATGAAAAGAGAAGCTTAACTGTGTGAGTGGAATTCACGAGACAGAGAGCAGTTTCACAGAAACATTCCTTCTGGTTTCTAACTGAGGTTATTTCTTTTTCAGAATATTCTAGAAAACGTTCCCAAATGTCCTTTCTCAGATTCCACAGAAACAGTGATTTGAAACTGTTCAATCCAAAGAATGATTTAACTCTGTGAGATGAATACAAACATCACAAAATGTTGCTCAGAAAGCTTCTCTCCAATTTTCGATGGAAGACATTTCCTTGATTGCCACAGGCCTCTGGTTGTCACTTAATATCCCTTCACAGAATCCTCAAAGACAGATTTTCCAAACTGCAAAATGTAGAGTAAGTTCTAACTCTGTGAAATGAATGAACATATCAGAGAGCAGTTTCTTGGAATGCTTCCTTCTGGGTTTTATTTGATGACATTTCACTTTTCGCCAGAGTCTTCACAGTGCTCTGAATATCATTTTTTTAGTTATACAGGAACAGTGTTCAAACAGTGCCTTATAAGAAGAAAGGTATAACTCCCTGAGTGGAATGCACACATCACCAAGCAGTTTTTCAGAAACCTTCTCACCACTTGTATCTGACGACATTTCCTTTTTCACCATAACTCACAAAGTGATCCCAAATATCCTCTCACGGATGCATCCATGATGGAGTTTCAAAGCTGCGTAATGTAAAGAAAGCTTTATCTATGTGAGATGAATATACATATCACAGAGCAGTTTCATACAAGGCTTCTTTCCGGTTTTTGTCTGAGTCTATTTACCTTTTCACCATAGGCATCAACATGCTCCTGAATATCACTTGGTACGTTTCTCTCCAAAAGGGTTTCCCCGATGCTGTATGAGAAGAGAGGTATAACACTGTGAGTGGAATGCACACGTCAAAAAGCAGCTCCTCGGAAATCTCTCCAGTTTCTATCTCATGATATTTCCATTTTCACCATAAGCCTCAAAGCGCTGCCGAGTATCCCATAGCTGACTAAACTAAAGCAGTGTTAGAATACTGCTCAATGAAAACAGAAGCTTAACTGTACGAGTGGATTCACATGACACAGAGCAGATTCACAGAAAGCTTCCTCCTGCTTTTTATCGGAGGGTATATCTTTTTCAGCATATTGTTAAGAGCATTCCCAAATGTCCTTTCTCGGGTTCCACAGAAAGAGTGATTTCAAACTGCTCAATCCA
This sequence comes from Theropithecus gelada, assembly GCF_003255815.1. Lineage (NCBI taxonomy): Eukaryota > Metazoa > Chordata > Mammalia > Primates > Cercopithecidae > Theropithecus > Theropithecus gelada. Next base: position 378,085 of record NC_037675.1, read on the forward strand.
AAGAATGATTTAACTCTATGAGATGAACACACACATCACAAAGCAGTTGCTCAGAAAGCTTCTCTACAGTTTTCAACGGAAGACATTTCCTTGCTTGCCACAGGCCTCCGATCGCCACTTAATATCCCTTCACAGAATCCTCAAAGACAGACTTTCCAAACTGGAAAATGTAGAGTAAGCTTTAACCATCTGAAATGAATGCACATGTCAGAGAGCAGTTTCTTGGAATGCTCCTTTCTGGGTTTTAATTCAGGATATTTCACTTTTCTCTATGGTCTTCCATACGCTCTGAAATATTACTTTTTCAGTTTTACAGGAACAGTGTTCAAACACTGCCTTATGAGAAGAGAGGTATAACTCCCTAAGTGGAATGCACACATCACAAAGCAGTTTCTAAGAAAGCTACTCTCCAGTTTTTATCCGAAGATATTTCCTACTTCTCCATAGGCCTGAAAGTGCTCTTGAAAGTCCTTTCGTGGATCCATCCATGACGTAGTTTCAAAACTGCTTAATAGAAACAAAGTTTTATCTATGTGAGATGAATAAACGTATCTATCACAAAGCAGTTTCACAGAAATCTCCTTACCATTTTTTGTCTGAGGATATTTCCTTTTTCACCATAGCCTTCCCTATACTCCAGAGTGCCCCTTTGGTATCTTTTCCTAAAAAAAGGGATTCCACAATCGTCTATGAGAAGCAAGGTATAATTTTGTGAGTGGAATGCGTAGGCTTCAATGCGATAAAATTTTCACTTCTCAGGCTCCCCAAAAACAGTGATAAAACACTGCTCCATGAAAAGAAAGTGTAACGCTGTGAGACGAATTCATACGTCACAGAACAGTTTCTCAGAAACCTTCTACTTTTCATGAAGAGAAAAGTGTAATACTGGGAGGTGAATTCACACATCACAAAGAAGTTTCTCAGAAAGCTTCTTTCTCGTTTTATTTGAGGATATTTCCTTTGTCAGCATAGGCTTCAATGAGATCCAAAATATCATTTTTGAGCTTCCACAAAAACACTGGTAACAGACTACTCCATGAAACGAATGTTTAGCTCTGTGAGATGAATTCACACCTCAGAAATCAGTTTCTCAGAAAGCTTCTTTCTGGTTTTCATCTGAGGATATTTCCTTTTGCACCTTATGCCTCTGTGCGCTCCCAAATATCCTTTTACATATTCCACAAAAACCTTGGAAGCAAACTGTTTCCTGAAGAGGAAGGTGTATCTCATTGGGATGAATTCACACAACACAGAGAAGTTTTCCAGAAAAGTTTTTTCTATCTTTCATTTGAGGATACATTCTTTTTCTTCTTAGGCTTCAATGCGATAAAAAATACCCCTTTTCAGATTCCCCAAAAACAGTGGTAACACACTGCTCCAGGAGAAGAAAGAAAGTGTAACACTGTGAGACTAATTCCCACATCAGAGAACAGTTTCTCAGAAACTTTCTTTCTAATTTTCATCTAAGGGTATTTCCTTTTTCACCATATGCCTCAGTGCACTCCCAAATATCACTTTGCAGATTACAGGAACACAGTGTTAGAAAACTACTTCATGAAGAGAAAGGGGTAATTCTGTGAGGTGAATTCACTCATAATAAAGATGTTTCTCAGAAAGCTTATTTCTCTTTTTTATTTGAGGATATTTCCTTTGTCATCATAGGTTTCAAGGCAATCCAAAACATCATTTCTGAGATTCCCAAAAAAACACTGGTAACAGACTGCTCCATGAAACGAATGTTGAACTCTGTGAGATGAATTCACACATCAGGAATCAGTTAATCAGAAAGTTTCTTTCTGATTTTCATCTGAGGATATTTCCCTTTGCACCTTATGCCTCTATGTGCTCCCAAATATCCTTTTGCAGATTCCACGAAAACCTTGATAGGATATTGTTTCATGAAGATGATGGCGTATCTCATTGGGATGAATTCACACGTAACAGAGAAGTTTTCCAGAGAGTTTTTTCTAACTTTCATTTCAGGATACTTTCTTTTTCTTCTTGGGCTTCAATGCGATAAAAAAAAATTTCCGTTCAAATTCCCCCAAAAAAGTGGTAACAGATTGCTGCAAGAAAAGAAACTGTAACTCTGTGAGACAAACTCACACATCAGAGAACAGTTTCTCAGAAACCTTCTTTCTAGTTTTCATCTGAAGATATTACCCTTTTCACCATATGAATCAGTGCACTCCCAAATATCACCTTGCAGATTACAGGAACACAGTATTAGCAAACTCCTTCATGAAGAGAATGGTGTAATTCTGTGAGGTGAATTCACACATCACAAAGAAGTTTCCCAGAAAGCTTCTTTCTAGTTTTTAATTGAGTATATTTCCTTTGTCTGCGTAGGCTTCAATGCAATAAAAATACCATTTCTCAGATTCAACAAAAACAGTAGTAACATACTGCTGAATGAAAAGAAAGTGGAACTCTGTGAGACGAATTCTCACATCAGAGGACACTTTCTCAGGAACCTTTATTCTAGTTTTCATCTGAGGATATTTCCTTTTTCACCCTGTGCTTCAGTGCACTCCCAAATATCACTTTGCAGATTACAGGAACACAGTGTTAGCAAACTCGTTCATGAAGAAAAAGGTGTAATTCTGTGAGGTGAATTCACACTAAATAAAGATGTTTCTCAGAAAGCTTCTTTCTCGTTTTTATTTGGAGGATATTTCCTTTGTCAGCATAACCTTCAATGCGATCCGAAATATCATTTCTGAGATTCCACAACAAAACTGGTAACATACTGCTCCATGAAAGGAAATGTTAAACTCTGTGAAATGAATTCAAACATCTGAAATCAGTTTCGGAGAAAGCTTCTTATTGGTTTTCATCTGAGGATATTTCCTTTTCTACCTTATGCCTCTATGCGATCCCAAATATCCTTTTGCAGATTCCAGGAAGACAGTGGTAGCAAACTGTTTCATAAAGAGGAAGGTGTATTTCATTGGGATGAATTCACACATCACAGAGAAGTTTCACAGAAAGCTTTTTTCTAACTTTCATTAGAAGATACTTCCTTTCTCTTCTCAGGCTTCAATGCCATAAAAAATGTCCCTTTTAGATTCCCCAAAACCAGTGGTAAGAGACTGTTCCAGGAAAAGAAAGTGTAACCGTGTGAGACAAATTCACACATCAGAGAACAGTTTCTCAGGAAACTTCTTTCTAGTTTTCATTTGAGGATATTTCCTTCTTCACCATATGCCTCAGTGCATTCCCAAATATCACTTTGCAGATTACAGGAACACAGTGTTAGCAAATCCCTTCATGAAGAGAAAGGTGTAATTCTGAGAGGTGAATTGACACATCACAAAGAAGTTTCTCTGAAAGCTTCTTTCTCGTTTTTATTTGAGAATATTTCCTTTGTCCACATTGGCTTCAATGCGATAAAAATATCACTTCTCAGGTTCCCCAAAAACAGTGATAACAGACTGCACAATGAATAGAAAGTGTAACTCTGTGAGAAGAATTCACACATCAGAAAACAGTTTCTCAGAAACTTTTTTTCTAGTTTTCATCTGAGGATATTTCCTTTTTCACCATGTGCCACAGTGCACTCCCAATATCACTTTGCAGATAACAGGAACACAAAGTTAGCAAACTCCATCATGAAGAGAAAGGTGTAATTTTGTGAGGTGAATTCACACATAATAAAGAAGTTTCTCAGAAAGCTTCTTTCTAGTTTTTATTTGAGGATATTTCCTTTGTTCAAGCAGGCTTCATAGTGATAAAATTTATCCCTTGTCAGGTTTCCCAAAAACAGTGGTAACAGACTGCTCCATGAGTAGAAATTGTAACTCTGTGAGACGAATTCACACATCAGAGAACAGTTTCTCTAAGACCTTCTTTCTAGTTTTCATCTGAGGATATTTTTTTTTCACCATATGCCTCAGTGTACTCCCAAATATCTCTTTGCATGTTACACGAACACAGTGTTAGGAAAATCCTTCATGAAGAGAAAGGTGTAATTCTGTGAGGTAAATTCACACATCACAAAGCAGTTTCTCAGAAAGCTTCTTTCTCGTTTTTATATGAGGATATTTCCTTTGTCCGCATTGGCTTCAATGCAATAAACTAATCACTTCTCAGATTCCCCAAAAACACTTGTAACAGACTGTTCCTCGAATAGAAAGTGCAACTCTGTGAGACGAATTCACACATCAGAAAACAGTTTCTCAGAAACCTTCGTCCTAGTTTTCATCTGAGAATATTTCCTTTTTCACCATATGCCTCAGTGCACTCGCAAATATCACTTTGAAGATTACAGGAACACAGTGTTAGCAAACTCCTTCATGAAGACAAAGGTGTAATTCTGTGAGGTGAATTCACATATAATGAAGATGTTTCTCAGAAAGCTTCTTTCTCGTTTTTATTTGAGGACATTTCTTTTGTCAGTATAGGCTTCAATGCGATCCAAAATATCATTTCTGAGATTCCCCAAAAACACTGGCAACAGACTGATCCATGAAACGAATGTTTAACTCTGTGAGATGAATTCACACTTCAGATATCAGTTTCTCAGAAAGCTTCTTTCTGGTTTTCATCTGAGGATATTTCCTTTTGCACCTTAGGCCTCTATGCGCTCCCAAATATCCTTTTGCAGATTCCACGAAAACCGTGGTAGGAAACTGTTTCATGAAGAGGAAGGTGTATCTCATTGGGATGAATTCACACATCACAGAGAAGTTTCCCAGAAAGTTTTTTCTAACTTTCATTTGAGGATACTTTCTTTTTCTTCTTAGGCTTCAATGTGATAAAAAATATCCCTTTTCACATTCACCAAAAAGAGTGCAAAAGACTGCTCCCGGAAAAGAAAAAGTAACCCTGTGAGACGAATTCACACATCAGAGAACAGTTTCTCAGAAACCTTCTTTCTCCTTTTCATCTGAGGATATTTCCTTTTTCACCACATGCCTCAGTACACTCCCAAATATCACTTTGCAGATTACATGAACACAGTGTTAGCAAACTCCTTCATGAAGAGAAAGGTGTAATTCTGAGAGGTGAATTCACACATCACAAAGAAGTTTCTCAGAAAGCTTCTTTGTAGTTTTTATTTCAGGATATTTTCTTTTTTTGCGTACACTTCAATGCGATAAAAATATCACTTCTCAGGTTCCCCAAAAACAGTTATAACAGACTGTTCTGTGAATAGAAAGTGTAACTCTGTGAGACGAATTTACACATCAGAGAACAGTTTCTCAGAAACCTTCTTTCTAGTTTTCATCTGAGATTATTTCCTTTATCACCATATGACTCATTACACTACCAAATATCAGTTGCAGACTACAGGAACACAGTGTTAGCAAACTCCTTCACGAAGAGTAAGGTGTATTTCTGTGAGTTGAATTCACACATCAGAAAGAAGTTTCTCCGAAATCTTCCTTTTAGTTTTTTTTTGAGGATATGTCCTTTTTCCTCATAGGGTTCAATGCGATAAAAATATCACTTCTCAGATTCCCCAAAAACAGTGGTAACAGACTGCTTCAGGAAAATAAAATGTAGCTCTGTGAGACGAATTCACACATCAGAGAACAGTTTCTCAGAAATATTCTTTCTACTTTTCATCTAAGGTTATTTCCTTTTACACCTTATGCCTCAGTGCACTACCAAATATCACTTTGCACATTACAGGAACACAGTGTTAGCAAACTCCTCCATGAAGACAAAGGTGTTATTCTGTGAGGTGAATGCACACATAGTAAAGACGTTTCTCAGAAAACTTCTTTTTTGTTTTAATTTCAGGATATTTCCTTTGTCAGCATAGGCTTCAATGAGATCCAAAATATCATTTCTGAGATTCCCCACAAACACTGGTAACAGACTGATCCATGAAACGAATGTTAAACTCTGTGAGATGAATTCACACATCAGAAATCAGTTTCTCAGGAAGCTTCTTTCTGGTTTTCATCTGAGGATATTTCCTTTTGCACCTTATGCCTCTATGCACTCCCAAATATCCTTTTGTAGACTGCACGAACACCGTGGTAGGAAACTGTTTCCTGAAGAGGAAGGTGTATCTCATTGGGATGAATTCACACATCACAGATAAGTTTCCCAGAAAGATTTTTCTAACTTTCATTTGAGGATAGTTTCTTTTTCTTCTTAGGCTTCAATGCGATAAAAAATATCCCTTTTAACATTCACCAAAAAGAGTGCAAAAGACTGCTCCCGGAAAAGAAAAAGTAACTCTGTGAGATGAATTCACACATCAGAGAACAGTTTCTCAGAAACCTTCTTTCTCCTTTTCGCCTGTGGATATTTCCTTTTTCACCACATGCCTCAGTGCAGTCCGAAATATCACTGCAGATTACATGAACACAGTGTTAGCAAACTCCTTCATGAAGAGAAAGGTGTAAATATGTGAGATGAATTTACAGATCACAAAGAAGTTTCTCAGAAAGCTTCTTTGTAGTTTTTATTTGAGGATATTTAATTTTTCCGCCAGGGCTTCAATGTGATAACATTATCACTTCTCAGGTACCCCAAAAACAATGGTAATAGAGTCTTCATGAAAAGAAAGTGTATGTCTGTGAGACGAATTCACACTTCAGAGAACAGTTTCTCAGAAACCTTCTTTCTAGTTTTCATATGAGGATATTTCCTTTTTCACCATATAACTAGTGTATTCCCAAATATCACTTTGCAGTTTACACGAACACAGTGTTAGGAAACTCCATGAATAGAAAGGTGTAATTCTGTGAGGCGAATTCTCACATCACAAAGAAGTTTCTTAGAAAGTTTCTTTCTAGTTTTTGTTGGACGATATTGCCTTTGTCTGCGTAAACTTCAATGTGATAACAATATCACTTCTCAGGTTCCCCAAAAATAGTGGTAACAGACTGCTCGAGGAAAAGAAAGCAAAACCCTGTGAGACGAATTCACATATCAGAGAAGAGTTTCTCAGAAAACTTCATTCAAGTTTTCATCTGAGGATATTTCCTTTTTCACCATATGCCTCAGTGCACTCCCAAATATCACTTTGCAGATTACAGGAACACAGTGTTAGAAAACTCCTTCACGAAGAGAAAGGTGTAATACTGTGAGGTGAATTCACACATAATAAAGATGTTTCTCAGAAAGCTAATTTCTTGTTTTTATTTGAGAATATTTCCTTTGTCAGCGTAGCTTTCTATGCGATCCAAAATACATTTCTGAGATTACCCAAAAACACTGGTAACAGACTGCACCATGAAACGAATGTTTAACTCTGCGAGATGAATTCACACATCAGAAATCAGTTTCTCAAAAGGCTTCTTTCTGGTTTTCATCTGAGGATATTTCCATTTGCACCTTATGCCTCTATGCGCTCTGAAATATCCTTTTGCAGATTCCACGAAAACCGTGGTAGCAAACTGTTTCATGAAGAGAAAGGTGTATCTCATTGAGATGGATTCACATATCACAGAGAAGTTTCCCAGAAAGATTTTTTCTAACTATCATTTGAGGATACTTCCTTTTTCTTCTTAGGCTTCAATGCGATAAAAAATATCCCTTTTCAGATTCCCCAAAAAGATTGGTAATAGACTGCTGCAGGAAAGAAAGTGTGACTCTGTGAGACGAATTCACACTTCAGAGAACAGTTTCTCATAAAACTTCTTTCTCGTTTTCATCTGAGGCTATTTCCTTTTTCACCCTATTCCCCAGTGCACTCACATATATCACGTTGCAGATTACAGGAACACAGTTTAAGAAAACTCTTTCATGAAGAGAAAGGTGTAATTCTGTTTGTTGAATTCACACATCACCAAGAAGTGTGTCAGAAAGCTTCTTTCTAGTATTTATTTGAGGATATGTCCTTTGTTCGCGTAGGATTCAATGCTATAAAAAGTATCACTTTTCAGACTCCCCAAAAACAGGGGTAACAGACTGTTCCAGGAAAAGAAAGTGTAACTCTGTGAGAAGAATTCACACATCAGAGAACAGTTTCTCAGGAACCTTCTTCCTACTTTTCATTTGAGGATATTTCCTTTTTTACCATATGTCTCACCGCATTCCCAAATATCACTTTGAAGATTACAGGAACACAGCATTAGCAAAATTCTTCATGAAGAGAAAGATGTAATTCTATGAGGTGAATTCACACATCATGAAGAAGTTTCTCCGAAAGCTTGTTACTAGTTTTTATTTGAGCATATGTCGTTCGTCCGTGTATTCTTCTAAGTGATAAACAATATCACTTCCCAGGTTCCCCAAAAACAGTGGTAACAAACTGCTGCAGGAAAAGGAAGTATAACTCTGTGAGACGAATTCACACATCAGAGAACAGTTTCTCAGAAACCTTCTTTCTAGTCTTCATCTGTGGATATTTCGTTTTTTACCATGTGCCTCATTGCACTCCCAAATATTACTTTGCAGATTACACGAACAAAGGGTTTGCAAACTCCTTCATGAAGAGAAAGGTGTAATTCTGTGAGATGAATTCACACATCACAAAGAAGTATCTCAGAAAGCTTCTTTCTCGTTTTTATTTGAGGATATTTCCTTTGTCCGTGTAGGCTTCAATGCAATAAAAATATCACTTCTCTGATTCCCCAAAAACAGTGGTAACAGACTACTGCAGAAAAAAGGAAGTGTAACTCTGTGAGACGAATTCACACATCCGAGAACAGTTTCTCAGGAAGCTTCTTTCTAGTTTTCATTTGAGGATATTTCCTTTTGTATTCTGGGAAAGAAGTTTCTCAGAATGCTTCTTTCTCATTTTTATTTGAGGATATTTCCTTTGTCGGCATAGGCTTCAATGCAACAAAAATTCTATTTCTCAGATTCAACAAAAACAGTAGTAACAGACTGCTGAATGAAAAGAAAGTGGAACTCTGTGAGACGAATTCACACACCAGAGGACACTTTCTCAGAAACCTTCTTTCTAGTTTTCATCTGAGGATATTTCCTTTTTCACCATATGCCTCAGTGCACTTCCAAATATCGCTTTGCAGATTACAGGAACACTATGTTAGCAAACTCGTTCATGAAGAAAAAGGTGTAATTCTGTGAGGTGAATTCCCACATCACAAAGAAGTTTCTCAGAAAGCTTCTGTCTCGTTTTTAATTGACGATATGTCCGTTGTCCGCATAGGCTTCAACGCGATAAAAATATCACTTCTCAGGTTTCCCAAAAAGAGTGGTAACATACTGCTCCATGACTAGAAAGTGTAACTCTGTGAAACGATTTCACACATCAGAGAACAGTTTTTCTGAAACCTTTCCAGTTTTCATCAGAGGGTATTTCCTTTTTCACCATATGTCTCAGTGCATTCCCAAATATCACTTTGCAGATTACAGGAACACAGTGTTAGCAAACTCTTTCATGAAGAGAAATGTGTAATTCTGTGAGGTGAATTCACATATCATAAAGAAATTTCTATGAAAGCATCTTTCTAGTTTTTATTTAAGGATATGTCCTTTGCCCGTGTAGGCTTCAATGCGATAAAAATATCACTTCTCAGGTTACCCAAAACAGTGGTAACAGACTGCTCCATGAATAGAAAGTGTAGCTCTGTGAGAAGAATTCACACATCCGAGAACAGTTTCTCAGAAAACTTCTTTCTAGTTTTCATCTGAGGATATTTCCTTTTTCACCACATGAGTCAGTGCACTCCCAAATATCACTTGCAGATTAGAGGAACACCGTGTTAGCAAACTCCTTCATGAAGAGAAAAGTGTAATTCTGGGAAATGAATTCACGCATCACAAAGAAGTTTCTCAGAAAGCTTCTTTGTAGTTCTTATTTCAGAATATTTCCTTTGTTCACGTACACTTCAATGCGATAAAAATATCATCTCTCAGGTTCCCCAAAAACAGTTATAGCAGACTGCTCTGTGAATAGAAAGTGTAACTCTGTGAGACGAATTTACACATCAGAGAACAGTTTCTCAGAAACCTTCTTTTAGTTTTCATCTGAGATTATTTCCTTTATCACCATATGACTCATTGCACTACAAAATATCAGTTGCAGATTACAGGAACACAGTGTTAGCAAACTCCTTCAAGAAGAGAAAAGTGTAATTATCTGAGGTGAATTCACACATCACAAAGAAGTTTCTCAGAAAGCCTCCTTATAGTTTTTATTTGAGGATATGTCCTTTTTCCTCATAGGGTTCAATGCGATAAAAATATCACTTCTCAGGTTCCCCAAAAACAGTGGTAATAGACTGATCCATGAAAATAAAATGTAGCTCTGTGAGCGAATTTACACATCAGAGAACAGTTTCTCAGAAACCTTCTTTCTAGTTTTCATCTGAGGATATTTCCTTTTTCATCATATGACTCAGTGCACTCTCAAATATCACTTTGCAGATTACAGAAACACAGTGTAAGCAAACTCCTTCAAGAAGAGAAAAGTGTAATTATCTGAGGTGAATTCACACATCACAAAGAAGTTTCTCAGAAAGCTTCTTTCTCGTTTTTATTTGAGGATAATTCATTTGTCCACTTAGGCTTCAATGCGATAAAAATATCACTTCTCAGAGTAACAAGATACAGTGGTAACTAACTGCTGCAGGAAAAGAAAGTGTAAATCTGTGAGACGAATTCATACATCAGAGAACAGTTTCTCAGAAATCTTTCTAGTTTTCCTCTGAGGATATTTCCTTTTTCACCATATGCCTCAATGCACTACCAAATATCGCTTTTCAGATTACAGGAACACAGTGTTAGCAAACTCATTCATGAAGAGACAGGTGTAATTCTGTGAGGTGAATTCACACATTACAAAGAAGTACCTCAGAAAGGTTCTTTCTAATTTTTATTTGAGGATATGTCCCTTTTACACGTAGGCTTCAATGCGATAAAAAAAATCACTTCTCAGATTCCCCAAAAACAGTGGTAACAGACTGCTCCACGAGTAGAAAGTGCAACTCTGTGAGACGAATTCACACTTCAGAGAACAGTTTCACAGAAATCTTCTTCCACTTTTCACCTGAGGATATTTCCTTTTTCACCATATGCCTCAGTGCACTCCCAAATATCACTTTGCAGATTACAGGAACACAGTGTTAGCAAACTCCTTCATGAAGAGAAAGGTGTAATTCTGTGATTTGAATTCACACATCACAAAGAAGATTCTCAGAAAGCTTCTTTTTAGTTTTTATTTGAGGATATTTCCTTTGTTCACGTAGGCTTCAATATGATAAAAATAACTTTTCTCAAATTCCCAAAAAGCAGTAGTAACAGACTGCTGCAGGAAAAGAAAGTGTAACTCTATGAGATGAATTCACACATAGGAGAACAGTTTCTCAGAAACTTTCATTCTAGTTTTCATATGAGGATATTTTCTTTTTCATCAAATGCCACAGTACACTCCCAAACATCACTTTGTAGACTACAGGACAACAGTGTTAGCAAACTCCTTCATGAAGAGAAAGGTGTTATTCTGTGAGATGAATTCACACATCACAAAGAAGTTTCTCAGAAACCTTCATTCTAGTTTTTATTTGAAGATATTTCCTATGTCCACGTAGGCTGCAATGCGATAAAAATATCAGTTCTCAGGTTCCCCAAAATCATTTTTACCAGACTGCCCCATGAATAGAAAGTGTCACTCTGTGAGATGAATTCACACATCAGAGAACAGTCTCTCAGAAACCTTCTTTCTAGTTTTCATCTGAGGATATTTCCTTTTTCACCATATGCCTCAGTGCACTCCCAAATATCATTTTGCAAATTACAGGAACACAGTGTTAGAAATCTCCTTCATGAAGATAAAGTTGTTACTCTGTGAGGTGAATTCACACATCACAAAAAGTTTCTCAAAAAGCTTCTTTTTAATTTTTTTCCTTTATCAGCATAGGCTTCAATGCGATAAAAATATCACTTCTCAGGTTCCCCAAAAACATTTTTACCAGACTGCTGCAGGAACAGAAAGTGTAACTCTGTGAGACGAATTCACACATCAGAGAACAGTTTCTCAGAAATCTTCTTTCTAGTTTTCATCTGAGGATATTTCCATTTTCACCATATGCCTGAGGGAACTCCCAAATATCACTTTGGAGAATACAGAAACACAGTGTTAGAAATCTCCTTCATGAAGAGAAAGATGTTTTTCTGTGAGGTGAATTCACATCACACATCACAAAGAAGTTTCTCAGAAAGTCTCTTTGTAGTTTTTATTTGAAGATATTTCCTTTGTCCGTGAAGGCTTCAAAGCGATAAAAATATCACTTATCAGTTTGCCCCAAAACATTGTTACCAGACTGTTGCAAGAACAGAAAGTGTAACTTTGTGAGACAAATTCACACAACAGAGAAGAGTTTCTAAGAATCGTTTCTAGTTTTCCTCTAAGGATATTTCCTTTTTCACCATATGCCTCAGTGCACTACCATATATCACTTTGCAGATTACAGGAATACAGTGTTAGCAATCTCCTTCATGAAGAGAAAGGTGTAATTCTGTGAGGTGAATTCACACATCACAAAGAAGTTTCTAAGAAAGGTTCTTTCTAGTTTTTATTTGAGGATATGTCCTTTTTACACTTAGGCTTCAATGCGATAAAAAATATCACTTCTCTGATTCCCCAAAATCAGGGGTAACAGACTGCTCCATGAATAGAAAGGGTAACTCTGTGAGACGAATTCACACTTCAGAGAGCAGTTTCTCAGAAATCTTCTTCCCTTTTTCACCTGAGGATATTTCCTTTTTCACCATATGCCTCAGTGCACTCCCAAATATCACTTTGCAGATTACAGGAACACAGTGTTAGCAAACTCCTTCATGAAGAGAAAGGTGTAATTCTGTGAGGTGAATTCACACAACACGAAGAAGTTTCTCAGAAATCTTCTTTCTCATTTCTATTTGAGGATATTTCCTTTGTCCACGAAGGCTTCAATGCAATAAAAATATCACTTCTCAGATTCCTCGAAATCAGTGGTAACAGACTGCAGCAGGAAAAGAAAGTGTAACTCTGTGAGACGAATTCACACATCACAGAACAGTCTTTCAGAAACATTTCTTCTCGTTTTCATCTGAGGATATTTCCTTTTTCACCATATGCCTCAGGGCACTCCCATATATCACTTTGCAGATTACACGAACACAGTGTTAGCAAACTCATTCACAAAGAGAAAGGTGTAATTTTGTGAGGTGAATTCACGCATCACAAAGAAATTCCTCAGAAAACTTCTTTTTAGTTTTTATTTGAGGATATGTCCTTTGACCGCGTAGGCTTCAATGCAATAAAAATATCACTTCTCAGATTCCTCAAAAACAGTGGTAACAGGCTGCTCCAGGAAAAGAAACTGTAACTCTGTGAGACGAATTCATATATCAGACAACAGTTTCTCAGAAACCTTCTTTCTAGTTTTCATCTATGGATATTTCCTTTTTCACAATATGCCTCTGTGCTCTCCCAAATATCACTTTGCAGATTACAGGAACACAGTGTTAGCAAACCCCTTCATGAAGACAAAGGTGTAATTCTGTGTGGTGAACTCATATATCACAAAAAAGTTTCTTAGATAGCTTCTTTCTTGTTTTTATTTGAGGGTACGTCCTTTATCTGCGTAGGCTTCAATGCGATAAAAAATATCACTTCTCAGATTCCCCAAAAACAGTGGTAACTGACTGCTCCAGGAAAAGAAAGTGTAACTCTGTGAGACTAATTCACACATCAGAGAACAGTTTCTCAGAAATGTTCTTTCTACTTTTCATCTGAGAATATTTCCTTTTTCATCATATGGCTCAGTGCAATCCCAAATATCACTTTGCAGATTACACGTACACAGTGTTAGCAAACTTCTTCATAAAGAGAAGGGTGTAATTATGTGAGTGGAATTCACACATTACAAAGAATTTATCAGAAAACTTCTTTCTAGTTTTTATTTGGATATATTTCCTTTGCTGCGTAGGCTTCAATGCAATAAAAATATTACTTCTGAGGTTCCCCCAAAACAGTAGTAACACACTGCTCCATGAATAGAAAGTTTAACTCTGTGAGTCGAATTCACACAATAGAGAACAGTTCCTCAGAAACCTTCTTTCTAGTTTTAATCTGAGGATATTTCCTTTTTCACCATATGCTCAGTGCACTCTCAAATATCACTTTGCAGATTACTCGACCACAGTGTTAGGAAACTCCTTCATGAAGAGAAAGATTTAAATCTGTGAGGTGAATTCACACATCACAAAGAAGTTTCTCAGAAAGCGTCTTTCTAATTTTTATTTGTGGATATATCCTTTGTCTGTGTAGGCTCCATAGTGATAAATAATATCACTTCCCAGATTCCCCAAAAACAGTGGTAACAGACTGCTCCACGAAAATAAATTGTAACACTGTGAGACTAATTCACACATCAGAGAACAGTTTCTCAGAAATATTCTTTTTACTTTTCATCTGAGGATATTTTCTTTTTCACCATATGCCTCAGTGCACTCCCAAATATCACTTTACAGGTTACAGGAACACAGTGTTTGCAAACTCCTTCATGAAGAGAAAGGTGTAATTCTGTGAGGTGAATTCTCACTAAATAAAGATGTTTGTCAGAAAGCTTCTTTCTCGTTTTTATTTGGAGGATATTTCCTTGATCAGCATAGGCTTCAATGCGATCCAAAATAACATTTCTGAGATTCCTCAAAAACAGTGGTAACAGACTGCTTCATGAAACGAATGCTAAACTCTGTGAGAGCAATTCACAAATCAGAAATCAGTTTCTCAGGACGTTTCTCTTTGGTTTTCATCTGAGGATATTTCCTTTTTTATCTTATGCCTCTATGTGCTTCCAAATATTCTTTTACAGATTCCACGAAGACAGTGGTAGCAAACTGCTTCATGAAGAGTAAGGTGTATTTCATTGGGATGAATTCACACATCACAGAGAAGTTCCACAGAATGCTTTTTTCTAACTTTCATTTGAAGATACTTCCTTTGTCTTCTTAAGCTTCAATGCGATAAAAAATATCCCTTTTCAGATTCCCCAAAAACAGTGGTAACAGACTGGTACAGGAAAAGAAAGTGTAACACTGTGAGATGAATTCACACATCAGTGAACAGTTTCTCAGAAACTTTCTTTCTACTATTCGTCTGAGGATATTTTCTTTTTCACCATATGCCTCAGAGCACTCCCAATATCACTTTGCAGATTACAAGAACACAGTGTTAGGAAACTCCACCATGAAGAGAAAGGTATAATTCTGTGAGGTGAATTCACACATCACAAAGAAGTTTCTCAGAAAGCTTCTTTCTCGTTTTTATTTGAGGATATTTCCTTTATCCGTGTTGGCTTCAGGGCGATAAAAATATCACTTCTGAGGTTCCCCAAAAGCAGTAGTAACAGACTGCTCCATGAATAGGAAGTGTAACTCCATAAGACGAATTCACACATCAGAGAACAGTTTCTCAGAAACCTTCTTTCTAGTTTGCATCTGAAGATATTTCTTTTTTCAGCATATGCCTCAGTGCACTCCAAAATATCACTTTGCATGTTAGAGGAACACAGTGTTAGCAAACTCCTTCACGAAGAGAAAGGTGTAATTCTGTGAGGTGAATTCACACATCACAAAGAAGTTTCTCAGAAAGCTTCTTTCTAGTTTTTATTTGAGGATATTTCCTCTGTCTGCGTAAGCTTCATTGCGATAAAAAAAAAATCACTTCTCAGATTCCCCAACAACAGTGATAACAGACTGCTGCAGGAAAAGAAATTGTAACTCTGTGAGACGAATTAACACTTCACAGAAGCTTTTCTCAGAAATCTTGTTTCTAGTTTTCTTCTGAGGATATTTCCTTTTTCACCATATGCCTCAGTGCACTCCCAAATATCACTTTGCAGATTACAGGGACACATTGTTAGTAAACTCCTTCATGAAGACAAAGGTGTAATTCTGCGAGGTGAATTCATGCATAATAAAGATGTTTCTCAGAAAGCTTCTTTCTCCTTTTTATTTGAGGATATTTCCTTTGTCAGCATAGGCTTCAATGAGATCCAAAATATCATTTCTGAAATTTCCCAAAAACACTGGTAACAGACTGCTCCATGAAACGAATGTTTAACTCTGTGAGATGAATTCACACTTCAGATATCAGTTTCTCAGAAAGCTTCTTTCTGGTTTTCATCTGAGGATATTTCCTTTTGCACCTTAGGCCTCTATGCGCTCCCAAATATCCTTTTGCAGATTCCACGAAAACCGTGGTAGGAAACTGTTTCATGAAGGGGAAGGTGTATCTCATTGGGATGAATTAACACATCACAGAGAAGTTTCCCAGAAAGCTTTTTTCTAACTTTCATTTGAGGATACCTCCTTTTTCTACTTAGGCTTCAATGCGATAAAAATATCCCTTTTCATATTCCCCAAACAGAGTGTTAACCGACTGCTCTAGGAAAAGAAGCTGTAACTCTGTGATACGAATTCACACTTCAGAGAACCTTTTCTCGGAAACATTCCTTCTAGTTTTCACCTGAGGATATTTTCTTTTTCACCATTTGCCTCAGTGCTCTCCCAAATATCACTTTGCACATTACAGGAACACAGTGTTAGCAAACTCCTTCATGAAGAGAAAGGTGTAATCCTGTGAGGTGAATTCACACATCACAAAGAAGTTTCTCAGAAAGCTTCTTTGTAGTTTTTATTTGAGGATATGTCCTTTGTCCGCGTAGGCTTCAATGAGATAAAAATATCACCTCTCAGGTTCCCCAAAAACAGTGGTAATAGACTGCTCCATGAAAGGAAAGTGTAATTCTGTGAGACGGATTCACACATCAGAGAACAGTTTCTCAGAAACTTTCTTTGTAGTTTTCATCTAAGGATATTTCCTTTTTCACCATATGCCTCAGCGTACTCCCAAATATCACTTTGCAGATTACAGGAACACAGTGTTAGCAAACTGGTTCATGAAGAGAAAGGTGTAATTCTGTGAGGTGAATTCACATATCTCAAAGAAGTTTCTCAGAAAGCTTCTTTCTAGATTTTATTTGAGGATATGTCATTTATCCGTGTAGGCTTCAATGTGATAAAAAATATCACTTCTCAGATTCCCCAAAAACAGTGGTAACAGACTGCTCCAGGAATGAAAATGTAACTCTGTGAGACTAATTCACACATCAGTGAACAGTTTCTCAGAAATCTTCTTTCTGCTTTTCATCTGAGGGTATTTCCTTTTTCATCATATGCCTCAGTGCACTCCCATGTTGGGGTCCGCGTGTTTCCTAAACAAAGGAATGAACACAGAAGACAACTCAAGAGAAGACAAACACAGTGGCTGCCTCGAATAGCATGCTCTGCTTTATTTTATACGGTCGTTTGTGGAATGTTGTCAAATCACAATTCATATTATTGTTTTTCTGACCTTTCCCTGCCTTTCTGGATTTTCAAGATTTTTACACACAAACGAGTCCCCAGGGTCTGCTGTTTGCAGGTGTCTCCTTTGTCCTCCCTGTTTACAGGGAAGGAAAGCCCTGCTTCGTTTGCTAGAGCAGGACTTATCGGGAATGTCTTGTTTGTGAGCACGTAGTCCTCTACATTTCCCCTTCCCCTATTTACAAGTTTGAATTTCTTTTAAAACCATCATTACATGTTAGGCTCGCTGGGATTCGGTGTTTGCCCTTTGACACCATCTCCAGCAGACTGTGAAAATGACAAAGGCAAGAACAACAATCAATACATTACTAGAAACAGAGGTCAGCAAAGTTTTTACAGGGCTCATAGGGTTCAAAGACGTCAAACTTTGTACAATACCAGTCATCAAATCTGCACCAATCAGCAACGGTAACTTATTGTGAAATGTTTCAGAAATGTTGTGTTTTAACTCTTGTATTTCTAGGGGAAGATTATTATGACCAATTAAAAGTCTCTTTATCTCAGTCCAATTATGTACAGTGCTGTTAAAAGGAACAGGAGTAATACAAAATTGGGTAGTGTTCCAATCACATTTCAACAAAGCTCGGGTATTCAACACTGTTAGCTGATCTCCCAACCAAGAAACCACTTGTTCCAGATTATCCACTCATTCAGTCAAATGAGCATCTATGTCTCATTGCTGGTGCCACAACAAATGTGATTGTTCATGCCATTGTTGCACAAATTCTGCATTTTGTATACTCTGGTGTAGAGCTAATCTAGCAACAGTGGCAGTGGAAGCAATTGCTACAAGTCCTATCACCACGGTCATGACAATTCCAACCATCCTCTGACTGCGGTGGACAAGACTTGCATAACCTTGTAAATTTGAGTAACCCTAGCAGATTCACTCCAAGTACGTGTTAAGTTTACAGGTAGCCAGGTTTCTTTTCTGGCTCTTAGTATATATAAATCAGAATGAGACTCATTCCAATTATTATTCCACCAAGTAGTATTTATACAACTTAAGAATGTACAATTGTTTGTACAGTAAACTACCCCTGTATTATTATCCCATTTAAAAATCCCTGTCAACAACAAGTAAGGCTTTCTTACACATGCAATAACATATCTAGAACCATTTCGATGCAAAGATATATGGAAAGGGTTAGCAATATTAGTAAGATTTAAGGACATGTTTCCCGTGAAAGTGAACATTGGTTTACCAGCAACTAGCAACTTCTAAATATGACCTTGTATTTGTGAGTTATTAGCCAAATGTGGCATAGGGGGTGATAGACCACCATCATGCCAAATAATAGTTTCATTGCCATCTGCAGAAATGCTGTGATTACCTTTATGCCAACGCAGGTTGACATGGCTGAATTTAGTCTGAAAATCTCCATGTACACTCCAATCGGTAACAAGGTATTTATGACTCTTCCTTTTTACTTCTAACAACAATTGTGACCCACTACTTCTACATCTAGTCCACTCTAGTTGGGAAACACCTCCGGACACATCAGGGATAGGGCATAAAGATAATGTACTTGGCAGAGTTTCATTAAGTACTGCAGTATGATTATACTTAAAACTTTGAGCCACAATAATGATAGTAAAGGCAGAGATATGACTATGGTTATAGCGAACAGCCCAAGCCTCATGAGAAAGATGCAGACAATGTGGACTACCCCCAAGACATATAGGTAACCCTTCAACCCCAAATTGACATGAACTATTTACTGTACCAATGTTTAATTCAGGATCCTGGTTTAAAAAAGGTGATGGCATCCAAACAGTATCATTAGTAAATACTGGGACTTCTCTGTCTCCCTAGGCCACACCTTGATATAAGGGTGGAAAAGGAATAGAAGCCCAGTATGTAAATTCTCCAGCTGTTACCTGACAATTTACTACACCCAGCATAGCCAGGAATAAAGTCAGTGGGATTTTGGGCTGCCCAGCTTGTTGAACAGCCCCTTCAGCTTCTTGAGTTAACTTTTTAAGTTGTCCCCATGTCGGGGGCTCCGCACATCGAGTTCCGGAGGTGAATTTTCTCTGAGCACTCAGATTTAGCTCCTGGAATTCCTTCAGGAACTCTTCGGATCGGCTCCTCTTCGCCATGGCACTGTTTCAACCGTCGAGATGGAAACCACTCATCTCCGGCACCTGTATGGACAAGAGCATAGCCTCGGTCCCATTGTAAAACTTTTCCTTTTAAATATTTCCCTTGTAATGAAGGATAATACACCCACAGATTACTGTTTTGTGGCTTTTGTAAGGCTGTTGAAAATGTTTCACCACTGCAGACTGCTGTAATTGGCGCCAATGGTTGAGTAAATTTAAAGTAAAAAGGGCTTTCAGAATTTGATTATTTTGGGAAATCTCGTCCATCTCCCCCTTTTAGTTTTAAAAGTTGTAATTTTAAGGTAGCATTGGCTCTTTCAATAATTGCTTGACCTTGACTGTTAAATGGAATACCAGTGGAATGATGAATATGGTATAAAGAGAGGAAGGCAGCCAATTTACGAGAGCAATAAGCAGGGGCATTATCAGTTTTTAATTCAGCAGGGACTCCCATAACTGCAAAGCAAGTAAGTAAATGAGTAATAACAGAGTCAGCCTTTTCAGAAGGTAATGGCGTAGCCCACTGGAAATGTGACCACATATCAATAGTATGATGAACATATTTTAAACGACCAAAGGAAGGAACATAGTTACATCCATTTGCCAAATATGATTTTGTTGAATGCCTTGAGGATTAATACCTGGACTTAAAAAAGGTGCAATAATAGGAGCACAAGGTGACTAGGCACTGACAATAGCTCGGGCTTGTCAGCGTGTTATAGAAAATCGCCGTTGTAATCCTAAACTATTAGTATGTTGTAGTTGGTGCTCATCCTGAGCCCGTTGGACACTGACAACAAGTATAGAATCAATCTGACTATTGCCAAAAGATAAAGGTCCTGGCAAAGCTGAATGAGAACGAATATGAGTGATAAAAAAGGGGGGTAGTGCGGGAAGTAAGAGTTACAAATAATAAAGAAAATAATTTTTCTAAAGGGATTTGAGGAAATAATGGTAAAGAAGTCTGAGAAATATATTTAGTTACATATAGGCCAGTCTTGTAGAACCATAAGAATGGCAAAAAGTTCTCCTTGTTGTACTGATTCAAATGGATAGTGAGAAATTTTTGAATTGTCTGAAGTCCAGTATCCAGCCTTTCCATTGCTTGAAGCATCAGTAAAAAAAGTGGGACCTTTACCTGGATTGTAAGAGATAGGATTATATGGCAGTAAAGAATATTGTTGCAGAAAAGCAAATAATTTATTTTGAGAAAAAGAACCAGTATACTCAGTACAAGCCACTTGTCAACCCTTATGAATTTCCAACAGAGATTCAATGTGTTGAGTAGATAATCAGATAATAATTTTTATGGGGTCAGCACCAAGCAACTGATGAGCTCGATGTCGTCCTTTAATAATTAATTTAGCCAGTTTATCAGTATATGGTTGAATTTTTTAATGGCTTTATTAGCCAAAAACAGCCACTCCAGAATATTATTATCTTGGTGTAAAACGGCCGTTGGCGAATGGGGAGTATGAAAAAGACACAACGAAAGTGGAAGATTGAGTACAATATAATCAAGGTGAATTTCACTAATTTTATTTTCTACAAATGACAATTTTTCTTTTGCAAAAGGGGATAAAGTCCCCACAGGTTGAATACAAGCACTTACAGTTCTAAGACCAGTTAATAAGTGCCATTTTCCTTTTTTTTTTTTTTTTTTTGACGAGACAAACACAGAGGAATTCCATGCAGAAGTACTTGGTTCAATATGCCCCTCAGCCAATTGTTCCTTAACTAAATTCTTTAAAGCCTTAAGTTTTTCTTTAGATAATGGCCACTGTGCCACCCAAACAGGAGTTGTACTTTTACACTTTAATTGTAAAGCTTGAGGGTTTTGGACAGTGGCTAAGTGTTTAAAGGATTGTAGCCCATTTTGAACATCATATTTATGGCAGCTGAAGAAATATGAGGAATGCTTAAAAAGGCACCAAATTGTTGTAAAATATTATGGCCCCAAAAGTTAATATTAATGGGAACAATATAAAAGAACACTTTTCCTTGTTGTCCTTCAGGTCGTACACAGCTCAGGGGCTTGACACTTTGGTAGACTATAGAAGCAGTACCTAGGCCGGATAGAGTAACTGATACTTGTTTCTTTTTCCAATGATCAGGCCATTGAGCCAAACATATAATAGATACATCTGCTCCTGTATCAACTAATCCCTCAAAAAGTGTCCCATTAATTTGCAATGAACATAAAGGTTTTTGATTAGAAACTAAAGTTTCCCAGAAAACAGTTTTCCCAGTACTACCGAAACTTCCTTGACGAGACACATCTCTAGATAAGAAAGGGAAAAAAAGGCAGTAAAAGCAATTGTGCAATACGTTCCCCTGCCTCTAGGCACATAAATTGTGAGATTTGTACCATAATAAGGATTTCATCAGTAAAACCAGGATCAATAATTCCTGGGACCGCCATTAACCCCTGCATAGCGCTACTGCTTCAACCTAGTAAAAATTCTACATGTCCCTTTGGCAAAAGACCACACACTCCGGTAGCCAACTTACATATTCCTCCATTAGGAGATAAAGTATAAGGTTGGACAATAGCTAGGTCAGCAGCAGCACTCTGCTTAGTGGCAGCATAAAGCTGAGAAACTGGAGTAGGGTAAGGTGTCTTTAAGGAGGACTCGAGGTCATTCCTTGATGTTGCAAGCCACTGCTCACTGGGTACTGGGGTAGGCCTGCATTGTAGTTGTTGGGGCCCCAAGCCTGTGGGCCCCGGCTCCCGTTTCCCGAGAGGGGTGACAATACATTCCCACTTTTATCAGTTTTTGAATGGCATTCATTAGTCCAATGTCAATTCTTGCCACATCATTTACACATATCCTTTTTTCTTTTAGAGCAAAAGAGCCTAATTTTTTCAGCATTCCTTTTTTAAATGACTGGGTTTCCTACATTGATAGCATATACCTTGCTTAGAATTGCCTTTTAAAGCCTTAGAAAGTGTCCCAGCAAACAATTGAGCATGGTAAATAGCTCCTCCAACACCTCCACAAGCCCAAATGTATTCAGCTAAATCAGCTTCACTAGCTTTTAGAGGAGGCAGCAATTTTTGGCACTCGGGATTAGCAGTCTCAAAAGCCACAGTATCCAAAAGAATTTTAGCAGCAGGGCCTGAACCTACAGTCTTTAATACAGCATCTTGAAGACGGGCTACTATACGGCTCAGTGACTCCTTGTAGGATCTTTACAAGAGATAAAGAAGTTTTAACCACTATTTCAACCTTAGTCCATGCTTTTATAAACAAGGTTTTAATCTGAGTGAGAGCAATATCATCTAGGCCTGCCTGAGCATTAAGAGTGACGTATTGTCCTGAACCCATAAGCTGCTCTTCAGTAGGTCCTGGGGTATTCTGGGTAGCATTTTTTTTTTTAGCTTGTACTCTTGCTTCCTCCCACCACCAACTTTTTAATTGAAGCCATTGTGAACGATCAAGGACAGCTGTCCCAACGTTTCCCAGTCAATAGGAATCATCATATGTTCTGAAGAGAAGGAATCTAGAAGGCCAAGAACAAATGGTGACTGAGGTCCATAATTAGAAATTGCAGCTTTCATTTCTTTCAAAAATTTAAATTGTAGGGCTGTAAAAGTCACATTCTGGCCACCGTTTGGGAACTGAGCATTGGGGCCGAAAGCAGCCCATGTTATTGGGAATAAATCTAATTCCTCGAAATCATCCTTTTGCTTCGATTCCTTCTTTTCTCCTACAGGAGGAACAGGCACAGAGAAAACGTGACCTGACATAGGCAAAGTGGTTGGAGGTGGAGGCAAAGGGAAATCCTTTTCCAAAGGAGCAGAAGGGAAGGTAACAGGGAAGGCTCATGGCGGAGAGATAGGAGAAACAGGAGCAGTGGTACCTTGCAATTTTAACAACTGTTGTAACATCTCTAAAATGCGCTGCAAATCAGAATTTCTTCAGATGAAGGAAGCATTAGCTCTTTTTCAAATTCCTTGTCCCCAACAACCGGGGCAAATATGTTCCTCTCTAGGATCATTCCTCTCTAAAGCTTTAGATGCCTCAATTCCTGTAGCAGTATTGCCGTGCTCTGAGTCAGTTTCAAGTAATTCTAATGCCTGAGTAATGGAAGTACACAATGTCCACAAAGTCAGAGGCATCATTTGCCTTCTCTGATGAGCTCGACACAGGACTTTAACCACTTGAAACCATTCCTTTCGATTTAACTGCACTTTGGTTTGATATTGAAACCAATAGCAATGTTGTTCAACATGGGCAAACAATCGCTTCAAAGTCTTATGTTCGTTAACTAACTTCTACTCCTATAGACATCAACAGTCCCTGGAGTAACCAAAAATATTCAGAGGCCAGAGAGGGGAATTCCCCATAATTTTCCCGTGGGTCCCCCTTTCTTTATTTACCTGCCTGGGGTGTGCCCCCTCCGGTTCCTTGCTCTCATGGAGCCACGGACCCTGCTCGCTGCGCCAGATGTTGCGGTCCGCGTGTTTCCTAAACAAAGGAATGAACACACAAGACAACACAAGACAAGACAAACACGGCGGCTGCCTCAAATGGCACACTCAGCTTTATTT
Source organism: Theropithecus gelada (assembly GCF_003255815.1). NCBI lineage: Eukaryota > Metazoa > Chordata > Mammalia > Primates > Cercopithecidae > Theropithecus > Theropithecus gelada. The sequence goes on from NC_037675.1 coordinate 402,032, forward strand.
TATACAGTCGTTTGTGGAATGTTGCCAAGTCACAAGACACGTTGTTGTTTTTCTGACCTTTCCCTGACATTCTGGATTTTCTAGATGTTTACACATAAACAAGACCCCAGGGTCTGCTGTTTGCAGCCGGCTCCTTTGTCCTCCCTCTTTAAAGGGAAGGAACACACTGCTTCCTTTGCAAGAGCAGGACTTATCGGGAACGTCTCATTTGCAAGTACGTAGTCCTCTACACTCCCAAATATAACTTTCCAGATTACAGGAACACAGTGTTAGCCAACTCCTTCATGAAGACAAAGGTGCAATCCAGTGAGGTGAATTCACACTAAATAAAGATGTTTCTCAGAAAGCTTCTTTCGCATTTTTATTTGAGGATATTTCCTTTGTCAGCATAGGCTTCAATGCGATCCAAAATATCATTTCTGAGATTCCCCACAAACACTGGTAACAGACTGCACCATGAAACGAATGTTTAGCTCTGTGAGATGAATTCACACCTCAGAAATCAGTTTCTCAGAAAGCTTCTTTCTGGTTTTCATCTGAGGATATTTTCTTTTGCACCTTATGCTTCTACGTGCTTCCAAATATTCTTTTACAGATTCCACGAAGACAGTGGTAGCAAACTGCATCATGAAGAGGAAGGTGTATTTCATTGGGATGGATTCACACTTCACAGAGAAGTTTCCCAGAAAGCTTTTTTCTAACATTCATTTGAGGATACTTTCTTTTTCTTCTTAGGCTTCAATGCGATAAAAAATATCCCTTTTCAGATTCCCCAGAAAGAGTGGTAACAGACTGCTCCATGAAAAGAAAATGTAACTGTGTGAGATGAATTCACACATAAGAGAACAGTTTATCACAAATCTTCTTCCTAGTTTTCATCTGAGGATATTTCCTTTTTCATCATATGCCTCAGTGCACTCCCAAATATCACTTTGCAGATTACAGGAACACAGCGTTATCAAACTCCTTCATGAAGAGAAAGCAGTAATTCTGTGAGGTGAATTCACACATCACAAAGAAGTTTCTCAGAAAGCTTCTTTCCAGTTTTTATTTGAGGATATGTCTTTTGTCCGTGTAGGCTTCAATGCGATAAAAATATCACTTCTCAGGTTCCCCAAAAACAGTGCTAATAGACTGATCCATGAAAAGAAAGTGTAACTTTGTGAGTCGAATTCACACATCAGAGAACAGTTTCTCAGAAACCTTCTTTTTAGTTTTCATCTGAGGATATTTCCTTTTTCACCATATGCCTCAGTGCACTTCCAAATATCAGTTTGCAGGTTACAGAAACACAGTATTAGCAAACACCTTCATGAAGACAAAGGTGTAACTCTGTGAGTCGAATTCACACATAACAAAGATGTTTCTCAGAAAGCTTCTTTCTCGTTTTTATTTGAGGATATGTCCTTTGTACACGTAGGCTTCAATGCGATAAAAAATATCACTTCTCAGATGCCGCATAAACAGTGTTAACAGACGACTCCAGGAAAAGAAAGTGTAACTGTGTAAGAAGAATTCACACATCACAGAACAGTTTCTCAGAAACCATTCTAGTTTTCATCTGAGGATATTTTCTTTTTCACCGTATGCCTCAGTGCACCCCCAAATATCACATTGTAGACTACAGGAACACAGTGTTAGCAAACTCCTTCATGAAGAGAAAGGTGAAATTTTCTGAGATGAATTCACACATCACAAAGAAGTTTCTCTGAAAGCTTCTTTCTAGTTTTTATTTGAGGATATGTCCTTTATCCACGTAGGCATCAATGTGATAAAAAATATCACTTCTCAGATTCCCAAAAAAAGAGTGATAAGAGACTGCTCCAGTAAAAGAAACCGTAACTCTCTGAGACTAATTCACACATCAGAGAACAGTTTCTCAGAAATCTTCTTTCTACTTTTCATCTGAGGATATTTCCTTTTTCACCATAAGCCTCAGTGCACTCCCAAATATCACTTTGCAGATTACAGGAACACAGTGTTAGCACACTCCTTCATAAAGAGAAAGGTGTAATTCTGTGAGGTGAATTCACACATCACAAAAGAGTTTCTCAGACAGCTTCTTTGTAGTTTTATTTGAGAATATTTCCTTTGTCTGCATAGGCTTCAATGCGATAAAAATATCACTTCTCAGGTTCCCCAAAAACAGTGGTAACAGACTGTTCCATGAATAGGAAGTGTAACTCTCTGAATTGAAATCACACATCAAAGAGCAGTTTCTCAGAAACCTTCTTTCTAGTTTTCATCTGAGGATATTTATCCCGGCCCACGGGATCGTCACTGCAGGCCCTGGAAGAGGGGGTGGGAATTTGGGGAACAAGAGATACGAGAAATGAAGACAAGACAGTGCTCTGATCAAGTCTCTCTTTTAATGGCGGTAATGCAGTGCCTTATATACACTTGGAGGGGAAGGGGTTGGGCCAGAGGCAGAGATGATCTCATCACGGAGGGCGTGACCAAGTAGGTATTGGTTTCTCTGGTCGAACGTCATGTGGCGCCTGCGCTGTCAGGTAGCAATTTTCGCGGGCACGGGAAAAATAGGTGAAGAAGAAGCAGGAAGAGCGCCATCTTTTATGAGGTATTAATACAGGGGAAAAGGCAAAGACAGGGAGGAGGTGCAAGGTGGAAACGAACAAAGCTCAGGCGTCTCCAATCGTCAACTACTACTCGCCATGGCCGGGCCACGCAGCTCCGGACAGATATTTCCTTTTTCACCATATGCCTCAGTGCACTCCCAAATATCACTTTGCAGATTACAGGAACACAGTGATAGCACACTCCTTCATGAAGAGAAAGGTGTAATTCTGTGAGGTGAATTAATACATCACAAAGAAGTTTCTCAGCACGTCTTTCTAGTTTTTACTTGAGGATATGTCCCTTGTCCACGTATGCTTCAATCTGATAAAAAAAAATCACTTCTCAGTTTCCCAAAAACTGTGGTAACAGACTGCTCCAGTAAAAGAAAGTGTAACTGTTTGAGACGAATTGACACATCCGAGAACAGTTTCTCAGAAATCTTCTTTCTACTTTTCATTTGAGGATATTTCCTTTTTCACCATGTGCCTCAGTGTACTCTGAAATATTACTCCATCAGAGAGCAGCTTCTCAGAAATCTCCTTTCTAGTTTTCATCTGAGGATATTTCCTTTTTCACCATAGGCCTCAGTGCACTACCAAATATCACTTTGCAGTTTACCGAACATAGTTTTAGCAAACTCATTTCTGAAAAGAGAGTTGCAATTCTGTGAGGTTGAAACACACATAATAAGGATGTTTCTCAGAAAGCTTCTTCCTAGTTTTTATTTGAGGATATTTCCTTTGTCAGCATAGGTTTCAAGTGGATCCAGAATATCATTTCTGGGATTCCCCAAAAACACTGGTAACAGACTACTCCATGAAACGAATGTTTAACTCTGTGAGATGAAATCACACATCAGAAATCACTTTCTGAAAGCTTCTTTCTGATTTTCATCTGAGGATGTTTCCTTTTTTACCTTATGCCTCTATATGCTCCCAAATACCCTTTTGCAGTTTCCACAAAGACAGTGGTAGCAAACTGCTTCATGAAGAGTAAGGTGTATTTTTGGGGGGGATGAATTCACACCTCACAGAAAAGTTTCCCAGAAAGCTTTTTTCTAACTTTCATTTGAGGATACTTCCTTTGTCATCTTAGGCTTCACTGCGATAAAAAAAAAAAAAAAATCTCTTTTCAGTTTCTCCAAAAAGAATGGTAACAGACTGCTCCAGGAAAAGAAAGTATAACTCTGTGAGACGAATTCACACATCGGAGAACAGTTTCTCAGAAACCTTCTTTCTACTATTCATCTGAGGATAATTCCTTTTTCACCATATGCCTCAGTGCACTCCCAAATATCATATTGCAGATTACACAAACACACTGTTAGCAAACTCCTGCATGAAGAGAAAGGTGTTATTCTGTTAGGTGAATTCACTTATAATAAAGATGTTTCTCAGAAAGCTTCTTTCTCGTTTTTATTTGAAGATATTTCCTTTGTTCAAGTAGCCTTCAATGCAATCCAAAATATCATTTCTGAGATTCCCCAAAATCAATGGTAACAGACTGCTCCATGAAATGAATGATTAACTCTGTGAGATGAATTCACACATCAGAAATCAGTTTCTCAGAAAACTTCTTTCTGTTTTCCATCTGAGGATATTTCCTTTTGCACTTTATGCCTCTATGCGCTTGCAAATATCCTTTTGCAGATTCCACAAAAACCGTCATAGAAACTGTTTCATGAAGAGTAAGGTGTATCTCATTGGGATGAATTCACACATCACAGAGATGTTTTCCAGAAAGCTTTTAACTAACTTTCATTTGAGGATACTTTCTTTTTCTTCATAGGCTTCAATGCGATAAAAAAGTATCCCTTTTCAGATTCCTGAAAAAGAGTAGTAACAGACTGCTGCAGGAAAAAAAGTGTAACTCTGTGAGACGAATTCACACATCAGAGAAAAGTTTCTCAGAAACCTTCTTTCTAGTTTTCATCTGAAGATATTTCCTTTTTCACCATATGCCTCAGTGCACTGCCAAATATCACTTTGCAGATTAGAGGAACACAGTGTAAGCAAACTCTTCACGAAGAGAAAGGCGTAATTCTGTGAGGTGAATTCACAGATCACAAGGAATGTCTCCGAAAGCTTGTTTCTAGTTTTTATTTGAGCATATGTCCTTCGTCTGCATATTCTTCAAAGCGATAAAAAATATCAATTCTCATGTTCCCCAAAAACATTGGTAACAGACTGCTGCATGAATAGAAAGTGTAACTCTGTGAGACTAATTCACATATCAGAGAACATTTTCTCAGAAACCTTCTTTCTGCTTTTCATCTGAGGATATTACCTTTTTCACAATATGCCTCAGGGCACTCCCAAATATCACTTTGCAGATTACACAAACACAGTGTTAGCAAATTCTTTCATGAAGAGAAAGGTGTAATTTTGTGAGGTGAATTCACACAACACAAAGAAGTTTCTCAGAAAGATTTTTTTTGGTTTTTATTTGAGGATATTTCCTTTGTCCACGTAGGCTTCCATACGATAAAAAATAGACAATGTGCATTCATTACACAGAGTTAAGCTTACACTATATTGCCCAGTTTGGAAACTCTGTCTTTGAGGTATCTGCCAAAGGATATTAAGTGGCACCTGGAGGCCTGTGGTGAGCAAGGAAATGTCTGCGGTGAAAACTGGAGAGAAGCTTTCTGAGCAACTGCTTTGTGAAGTGTGTATTCATCTCATAGAGTTAAATCATTCCTTGGATTAAGCAGTTTGAAATCACTGTTTCTCTGGAATTTGAGGAAGGACATTTCGGAATGCTCTTTACAATATGCAGAAAGAAGTATTCTCACATAAAAACCAGAAGGAAGCTTTCTGTGAAACTGTTATGTGTCGTGTGAATTCCTCTCACTGAGTTAAACTTCTGTTTCATTGAGCAGTATTCTAACACTGTTTTAGTTTAGTCAGCTAGGGGATACTCGGTAGCGCTTTGAGGCTTATGGTGAAAAAGAAAATATCTTCAGATAGAAACTGGAGAGAAGATTTCCAAGGAGCTGCTTTGTGACATGTGCCTTCCACTCAGAGAGTTATAAGTCACTTATTAAAGAGAATTGGGAAATTCCTTTTGGAGAAAAAGCTACCAGGGGACCTTTGGGAGTATATGGATCGCTATGGTGAAAAAGGAAATATCCTCAGACAAAAACTGGAACGAAGCTTTCAGTGAAACTGCTTTGTGATAGATATGTTTATTCATCTCACATAGATAAAACTTTCTTTCTATTACACAGTTTTGAAACGACGTCATGGACAGATTCCCGAAGGGACCTTCGGCAGCACATTCAGGCCTATCGTGAAATAGGAAATATCTACAGACAAAAACTGGAGTGAAGCTTTCGGAGAAACTGCTTTGTGATGTGTGCATTCCACTCAGGGAGCTTTACCTCTTTTCTCATAAGGTAGTGTTTGAACACTGTTAGTACAAAACCAAAAAAGTGATATTTGGGAGCACATTGAAGACTATGGCAAAAAGTGAAATATCCTTAAATAAAACCCAGAGAGAAGTGTATCAAGAAACTGCTCTCTGATATGTGCATTCATTTCAGAGAGATAAAGCTTACTCTACATTGCCCAGTTTGGAAACTCCATCTTTGAGTTATATGTGAAGGGATATTAAGTGTCACCCTGAGGATTGTGGTGAGTAAGGAAACGTCTTCTGATGAAAACTGGAGAGAAGCTTTCTGAGCAACTGCTTGGGATGTGTGTATTCGTCTTATACAGTTAAACCATTCTTTGGATTGAGCAGTGTGAAATCACTGTTTTTGTGGAATCTGAGAAAGGACATTTGGGAACGCTCCTTAGAATATGGAGAAAGAAATATCCTCAGGTAAAATCCAGAAGGAATCTTTCTTTGAAATTGCTCTGTGTATGTTATTTATGCTCGCTCAGTTAAGCCTCTCTTTTCATTGTGCAGTTTTCTAACGCTGTTTGTTTTAGTGTATGAAGGGATATTCGGGAGTTCTTTGAGGCTTTTGTTGAAAAATGAAATATGCTCAGACCGAAACTGGAGAGAAGCTTTCCAAGAAACTGCTTTGTGACGTGTGCATTTCAATCACAGATTGTACCTCTCTTCTTATACAGCATCGGGGAAACCCTTTTGGAGAAAAAGGTACCAAGTGATATTCGGGAGCGTGTTGATGCCTATGGTGAAAAGGAAATAGCCTCAGACAAAAACTGGAAAGAAGCTTTCTATGAAAGTGCTCTGTGATATGTGTATTCATCTCACATAGGTAAAGCTTTCATTACATTACACAGCTTGGAAACCCTGTCATGGACGGATCCACGAAGGGACATTCGGGTGCACATTCAGGACTATGGTGAAAAAGGAAATATCTTCAGATAAAAACTGGAAAGAAGCTTCCTGTGAATCTGCTTTGTGATGTGTGCATTCCACTCAGGGAATTACACCCTTTTTCTCATAAGGCAATGTTTCAACAGTGTTCCTGTAAAATTAAAAAAGTGATATTCGGAGCACTTTGAAGACTATGGTGAGGGTGAAATGTCGCATAATAAAACCCAGAAAGAAGCATTCCAAGAAACTGCTCTCTGACATGTCCATTCATTTCACAGAGTTAAAGCTTTCTCTACATTTCCCGGTTTGGAAAGTCTGTCTTTGAGGATTCTGTGAATGGATATTAAGTGGCCACTGGAGGCCTGTGGCAAACAAGGAAATCTCTTCCATTGAAAACTGCAAAGAAGATTTCTGAGCAACTGCCTGTGATGTGTGTTTTCCTCTCATACAGTTAAATCATTCTTTGGATTGAGCAGTTTGAAATCACTCTTTCTGCGGAACCTGAGACAGGGAACGCTCTTTAGAATATGTTGAAAAAGAAATACCCTCAGATAAAAATCAGAAGTAAGCTATCTGTGAAACTGCTCTGGATCGTGTGAATTCCACTTACACAGTTAAACTTTACTTTTCATTGAGCAGTATTGTACCATTGTTTTTGTTTAGTCTGTGAAGGCATATTCGGGAGCACTTTGAGGTTTATAGTGAAAACAGAAATATGTTCAGATAGAAACTGGAGAGAAGCTCTCCGAAGAGTTGCTTTGCAATGTGTGTATTTCACTCACAGAGTTATACCTTTCTATTCATAGAGGATTGGGGAATCACTTTTGGAGCAAAAGGAACTAAGGGACACTCGGGAGTACATGGATGGGTATGGTGAAAAAGGAAATATGCTCAAACAAAAACTGGAAAGAAGCTTTCTGTGAAACTGCTTTGTGATAGATATGTTTATTCATCTCACATAGATAAAACATTCTTTATATAATGCAGTTTGGAAACTCTGTGATGGACGGATCCGCAAAGGGACAATAGGGAGCACATTCAGCACTATGGTGAAAATGAAAATATCTTCAAATAAAAACCAGAGAGAAGCTTTCTGAGAAACTGCTTTGTGACGTGTGCATTCCACTCAGAGAGTTATACCTCTTTTATCATAAGGCTGTGTTTGAACACTGTTCCTGTAAAACCGAAAACGTGATATCTCGAAGACCATTGAAGACTATGGCGATAAGTGAAATATCCTCAAATAAAACCCACAAAGAAGCATATCAAGGAACTGCTCTCTGTTACGTAATTCATTTCACAGAGTTAAAGCTTACTCTACATTTCCCAGTTTGGAAAGTCTGTCTTTGAGGATTCTGGGAAGGCATATTAAGTGGCAACCGGAGGCCTGTGGTGAGCAAGGAAACATCTTCAGTTGAAAATTAGAGAGAAGCTTTCTGAGCAACTGCTTTGTGATGAGTGTATTCATCTCATAGAGTTAAATCATTCTTTGGATTGAGCAGTTTGAAATGACTGTTTTTGTGGTATCTGAGGAAGGACATTTGGGAACGCTCTTTAGAATATGGAGAAAGAAATATCCTCAGATAAAAATCAGAAGGAACATTTCTCTGAATCTGCTATGTGTCGTGTGAATTCTATTCACTCAATGAAGCTTCTCTTTTCATTAAGCAGTTTTCTAACACTGTTTATGTTTAGCATGTGAATGGATATGCGGGAGCACTTTGAGGCTTACAGTGAAAAAGGAAATATGTTCAGACCGAAACTGGAGAGAAGTTTTCCGAGGAACTGCTTTGTGACTTGTACATTCCACTCACAGTGTTATACTTCTCGTCTCATACAGCATCAGGGAAACAATTTTGGGGAAATATTTACCAAGGGATATCCAGTAGCATATTGATGCCTATTGTGAAAAGGGAAATAGCCTCAGACAAAAACTGGAAAGAAGCATTCTGTGAAACTCCTCTCTGATATACGTATTCATCTCACATAGATAAAGCTTTCTTTACAGTACACAGCTTGGAAATTCTGTCATGGAAGGATCCGTGAAGGGACATTCAGGAGCACATTCATGACTATATTGAAAAAGGAAATACTTTTAGATGAAAACTGGAAAGAAGCTTTCTGTGAATCTACTTTTGCTATGTTTATTCATCTCACGTAGACAAAGCTTTCTTTACATTATGCAGCTTGGTAACTCTGTCATGGATGGATCCCCGAAGAGACATTCAGGAGCACATTCAGGACTATGCCGAAAATGGAAATATCTTCAGTTAAAATCTGGAGAGAAGCTTTCTGAGAAAATGCTTTGTGATATGTGCATTCCACTCAGGGAATTATACCTCTTTTCTCACAAGGCAGTTTTTGAGCACTGCTCTTGTAAAACTGAAAAAGTGATATTTTGGAGCTCATTGAATACCATGTCGAAAAGTGAAATATCCTCAAATAAAACCCAGAAAGAAGCGTTCCAAGAAACTGTTCTCAGATATGTGCATTCAATTCACAGATGTAAAGCTTACTCCATGTTGTCCACTTTAGAAACTCTGTCTTTGAGGAATCTGTGAGGGATATTAAGTGGCACCAGGAGGCTTGTGGTGAGAAAGGAAATGTCTTTTGATGAAAAGTGGTGAGAAGTTTTCTGAGCAACTGCTTTGTGATGTGTGTATTCATGTCATAGTGTTAGACCGTTCTTTAGATTGAGCAGTTTGAAATCACTGTTTTTGTGGAATCTTGAGGAAGAATATTTGGGAATGCTCTTTAGAATATGGAGAAGGAAATATCCTCAGGTACAATCCACAAGGAATCTTTCTGTGAAACTGCTCTGTGTCATCTTAAATCCTCTCGTTCAGTTAAGCCTTCCTTTTCTTTGAGTGGTTTTCTTTTTTTTTTTAACTTTTTAAAATTTTTTATATATTTTTTATTTTTTTATTTATTTATTTTTTTTTTTTATTATACTTTAAGTTCTAGGGTACATGTGCATAACGTGCAGGTTTGTTACATATGTATACTTGTGCCATGTTAGTGTGCTGCACCCATCAACTCATCAGCACCCATCAACTAGTCATTTACATCAGGTATAACACCCAATGCAATCCCTCCCCCCTCCCCCTTCCCCATGATAGGCCCCGGTGTGTGATGTTCCCCTTCCCGAGTCCAAGTGATCTCATTGTTCAGTTCCCACCTATGAGTGAGAACAGGCAGTGTTTGGTTTTCTGTTCTTCTGATAGTTTGCAGAGAATGATGGTTTCCAGCTGCATCCATGTCCCTACAAAGGACACAAACTCATCCATTTTTATGGCTGCATAGTATTCCATGGTGTATATGTGCCACATTTTCTTAATCCAGTCTGTCACTGATGGACATTTGGGTTGATTCCAAGTCTTTGCTATTGTGAATAGTGCCGCAATGAACATACGTGTGCATGTGTCTTTATAGCAGCAAGATTTATAATCCTTTGGGTATATACCCAGTAATGGGATGGCTGGGTCATATGGTACTTCTAGTTCTAGATCCTTGAGGAATCGCCATACTGTTTTCCATAATGGTTGAACTAGTTTACAATCCCACCAACAGTGTAAAAGTGTTCCTATATCTCCACATCCTCTCCAGCACCTGTTGTTTCCTGACTTTTTAATGATTGCCATTCTAACTGGTGTGAGATGGTATCTTATTGTTGTTTTGATTTCCATTTCTCTGATGGCCAGTGATGATGAGCATTTTTTCATGTGTCTGTTGGTTGTATGAATGTCCTCTTTTGAGAAATGTCTGTTGATATCCTTTGCCCACTTTTTGATGGGGTTGTTTGTTTTTTTCTTGTAAATTTGTTTGAGTTCTTTGTAGGTTCTGGATATTAGCCCCTTGATGAGTAGATAGCAAAAATTTTCTCCCATTCTGTAGGTTGCCTGTTCACTCTGGTGGTAGTTTCTTTTGCTGTGAAGAAGCTCTTTACAAGGGATGTAACAGACCTCTTCAAGGAGAAATACAAACCACTGCTCAGTGAAATAAAAGAGGACGTAAAGAAATGGAAGAACTTACCATGCTCATGGATAGGAAGAATCAATATCGTGAAAATGGCCATACTGCCCAAGGTCATTTATAGATTCAATGCCATCCCCATCAAGCTACCAAAGACTTTCTTCACAGAATTGGAAAAAACTGCTTTAAAGTTCATATGGAACCAAAAAAGAGCTCGCATCTCCAAGATAATCCTAAATCAAAAGAACAAAGCTGGAGGCATCACGCTACCTGACTTCAAACTATACTACAAGGCTACAGTAACCAAAACAGCATGGTACTGGTACCAAAACAGAGATATAGACCAATGGAACAGAACAGAGTCCTCAGAAATAATACCACACATTTACAGCCATCGGATCTTTGATAAACATGAGAAAAACAAGAAATGGGGAAAGGATTCCCTATTTAATAAATGGTGCTGGGAAAATTGGCTAGCCATAAGCAGAAAGCTGAAACTGGATCCTTTCCTTACTCCGTATATGAAAATTAATGCAACATGGATTAGAGACTTAAATGTTAGACCTAATACCATAAAAACCCTAGAAGAAAACCTAGGTAATACCATTCAGGACCTAGACATGGGCAAGGACTTAATGTCTAAAACACCAAAAGCAATGGCAACAAAAGTCAAAATTGACAAATGGTATCTAGTTTTCCTATTCTAAAGAGCATTCCCAAATGTCCTTCTGAGTTTCTCAGAATGCTTCTCTCCAGTTTTTATCTGAATATATTTCCTTTTTCACCATAGGCCTGAAAGAGCTTTCGATTATCCCGTCGTGGATCTGTCGATAACGCAGTTTCCAAACTGCGTAACATAAAGAAAGTTTTATCTATGTGAGATGAATAAACACAGCAAAAAGCAGATTCACAGAGAGCTTCTTTCCAGTTGTTATCTGAAGATATTTCCCTTTACACCATAGTCCTGTATGTGTTCCTGAAAATCCCTTCATGGATCCATCCATGACAAAGTTTCCAACCTGCAAAATGTAGAGAAAGATTTATCTATGTCAGATGAATACACACATCTAAAAACAGTTTCACAGAATGGGTTTCCTAGACGCTCTATTAGAAGAGAGGTAGAACACTGCGAGTGGAATGCACATATCAGAGAGCAGCACCTCAGAAACCTCTCTCCAGTTTCTATCAGAACATATTTCCTTAATCATCATAAACCTCAAAGTGTTCCCGAATATCCCTATACACACTAAACAAAAACAGTGTTAGGAAACTCCTCAATGAAAAGTGAAGCTTAACTGGGGGAGTGGAATTCACATGACACAGAGAAGTTTCACAGGAAGCTTGCTTCTGGTTTTTATCTGAAGGTATTTCTTTTTCAGCATATTCTAAAGAGCGTTCTCAAATTACCATTCTCAGGTTCCACAGAAACAGTGATTTCAAACTTCTCAATCCAAAGTATGATTTAACTCTCCGAGATGAATACACACATCACAAAGCAGTTGCTCAGAATGCTTCTCTCCAGTTTTCAATGGAAGACATTTCTTTGCTCACCACAGGCCTCCGGGCACCACTTAATATCCCTTCGCAGATTCCTCAAAGATACAGTTTCCAAATTGGGCAATGTAGAGTAAGTTTTAACTCTGTGATATGAATACACATATCAGAGAACATTTTCTAGGAACACTTCTTTCTGGGTTTTATTTGAGGATATTTCACTTTTTGCCATAGTCGTCAATGCACTCCAAAATATCACTTTTTTGGTCTTACAGGAACAGTGTTCAAACACTGCCTTATGAGGAAAGAGGAAAAACACCTGAGTGGAAGGCACACATCACAAAGCACTTTCTCAGAAAGCCCCTCTCCAGTTTCTATCTAAAGATATTTCCTTTTTCGCCATAGGTCTGAATGTGTTCCTGAAATTTCCTTCGTGGATGCATCCATGACGGAGTTTCCAAACTGCATAATATAAAGAAAATTTTATCTGTGTGAGAGAATAAATACGTATATCACAAAGAAGTTTCACAGAAAGCTTCTTTCCAGTTTTTGTCTGAGGATATTTCCTTTTTCACAATAACCATGCATATACTCCCGAATTTCCCTTGGTAGCTTTTTCTCCAAAAGGGATTCCCAAATCCTCTATGAAAAGAAAGGTATAACTCTGTGAGTGAAATGTACACGTCACAAAGCAGCTCCTCTGAAAGCTTCTCTCCAGTTTCTATCTGAAGACATTTCCATTTTCACCATAAGCCTCATAGCGCTCCCGAATATCCCTTCGCAGGCTAAAGAGAGCAGTCTCACAGAAAGCTTCCTTCTGTTTTTTATCTGAGTGTATTTCTTTTTCAGCATATTCTAAAGAGCATTCCCAAATGTCCTTTCTCAGGTTCCACAGAAAGTGCTTTCGAACTCCTCAATCCAAAGGATGATTTAACTCTATGAGATGAATGCACACATCACAAAGCAGCTGCTCAAAAAGATTCTCTCCAGGCTTCAACGGAAGACATTTCCTTGCTCACCATCGTCGTCTGGGAGCCACTTTATATCCCATCGCAGATTCTTCAAAGACAGAGTTTCCAAACTGGGCAATGTAGAGTACGCTTTAACTCTGTGAAATTAATGCACATATCCGAGAGCAGTTTCTTGGAATGATTCTTTCTGACGATATTTGACTTTTCGCCCTAGTCCCCAATGTGCTCCATAGTATTACTTTTATGGATTTACAGGAACAGAGTTCAAACACTGCCTTATGAGGAAAGCGTATAACTCCCTGAGTGGAATGCACACGTCACAAAGCAGTTTCACAGAAAGCTTCTTTCCAGTTTTTCTCTGAAGATATTTCCATTTTCAGCATAGGCCTGAATGTACTCCCTAATGTCCCTTCGCAGATCCATCCATGACAGAGTTTCCAAGCTGTGTAATGTAAAGGAAGCTTTATCTATGTGAGACGAATAAACATAGCAAAAAGCAGATTCACAGAGATCTTCCTTTCAGATTTTGTCTTAGGATATTTCTGTTTTCACCATAGCCGTTCATGTTCTCCTGAATGTCCCTTGGCAGCTTTTTCTCCAAAAGGGATTCCCAAATCCTTTATTAGAAGAGAGGTATAACACTGTGAGTGAAATGCACAGGTCACAAAGCAGTTACTCGGAAAACCGCTCTCCAGCTCCTATCTGAATCTATTTCCTTTTAGTCGTGTTTAGACATGAAGTCCTTGCCCATGTCTAGGTCCTGAATGGTATTGCCTAGGTTTTCTTCTAGGGTTTTTATGGTATTAGGTCTAACGTTTAAGTCTCTAATCCATCTTGAATTAATTTTCGTATAAGGAGTTAGGAAAGGATCCAGTTTTAGCTTTCTACTTATGGCTAGCCAATTTTCCCAGCACCATTTATTAAATAGGGAATCCTTTCC
>NC_037675.1:421256-451969 GCF_003255815.1 Theropithecus gelada
TCTTTGTCTCTTTTGATCTTTGATGGTTTAAAGTCTGTTTTATCAGAGACTAGGATTGCAACCCCTCCTTTTTTTTTGTTCTCCATTTGCTTGGTAGATCTTCCTCCATCCCTTTATTTTGAGCCTATGTATGTCTCTGCATGTCAGATGGGTCTCCTGAATACAGAAGACTGATGGGTCTTGACTCTTTATCCAGTTTGCCAGTCTGTGTCTTTTAATTGGAGCATTTAGTCTATTTACATTTAAGGTTAATATTGTTATATGTGAACTTGATCCTGCCATTATGATATTAACTGGTTATTTTGCTCGTTAGTTGATGTAGTTTCTTCCTAGCCTCGATGGTCTTTACATTTTGGCATATTTTTGCAATGGCTGGTACTGGTTGTTCCTTTCTATGGTTAGTGCTTCCTTCAGGGTCTCTTGTAAGGCAGACCTGGTGGTGACAAAATCTCTAAGCATTTGCTTATCTGTAAAGGATTTTATTTCTCCTTCACTTATGAAACTTAGTTTGGCTGGATATGAAATTCTGGGTTGAAAATTCTTTTCTTTAAGAATGTTGAATGTTGGCCCCCACTCTCTTCTGGCTTGTAGAGTTTCTGCTGAGAGATCTGCTGTGAGTCTGATGGGCTTCCCTTTGTGGGTAACCCAACCTTTCTCTCTGGCTGCCCTTAAAATTTTTTCCTTCATTTCAACTTTGGTGAATCTGGCAATTATGTGTCTTGGAGTTGCTGTTCTCAAGGAGTATCTTTGTGGCATTCTCTGTATTTCCTGGATTTGAATGTTGGCCTGCCCTACTAGGTTGGGGACGTTCTCCTGTATGATATACTGAAGAGTGTTTTCCAACTTGGTTCCATTTTCCCCCTCACTTTCAGGCACGCCAATCAGACGTAGATTTAGTCTTTTTACATAATCCCATACTTCTTGCAGGCTTTGTTCATTTCTTTTTCTCCTTTTTTCTTTTGGTTTCTCTTCTCACTTCATTTCATTCATTTGATCCTCAATTGCTGATACTCTTTCTTCCAGTTGATCGAGTCGGTTACTGAAGCTTGTGCATTTGTCACGTATTTCTCATGTCACGGTTTTCATGTTTTTCATTTCGTTTATGACCTTCTCTGCATTAATTACTCCAGCTATCAATTCTTCCACTTTTTTTCAAGATTTTTAGTTTCTTTGCGCTAGGTACGTAATTCCTCTTTTAGCTCTGAGAGGTTTGATGGACTGAAGCCGTCTTCTCTCATCTCATCAAGGTCATTCTCCGTCCAGCTTTGATCCATTGCTGGTGATGAGCTGCGCTCCTTTGCAGGGGGAGATACGCTCTTAATTTTTGAATATCCAGCTTTTCTGCCTTGCTTTTTCCCCATCTTTGTGGTTTTATCTGCCTCTGGTCTTTGATGATGGTGACATACTGATGGGATTTTGGTGTAGGTGTCCTTCCTGTTTGATAGTTTTCCTTCTAACAGTCAGGACGCTCAGCTGTAGGTCTATTGGAGATTGCTTGAGGTCCACTCCAGACCCTGTTTGCCTGGGTATCAGCAGCAGAGGCTGCAGAAGAGAGAATATTTCTGAACAGCGAGTGTACCTGTCTGATTCTTGCTTTGGAAGCTTCCTCTCAGGGGTGTACTCCACCCTGTCAGGTATAGGGTGTCAGACTGCCCCTAGTGGGGGATGACTCCCAGTTAGGCTACTCAGGGTTCAGGGACCCACTTGAGCAGGCAGTCTGTCCCTTCTCAGATCTCAACCTCTGTGTTGGGAGATACACTGCTCTCTTCAAAGCTGTCAGACAGTGTCGCTTGTGTCAGCAGAGGTTTCTGCTGCTTTTGTTGTTGTTGTTGTTGTTGTTTAGCTGTGCCCTGTCCCCAGAGGTGGAGTCTACAGAGACAGGCAGGTTTCCTTGAGCTGCTGTGAGCTCCACCATGTTCGAGCTTCCCAGCCGCTTTGTTTACCTACTTAAGCCTCAGCAATGGCAGGCGCCCCTCCCCCAGCGTGGCTGCTGCCTTGCAGTTAGATCGCAGACTGCTATGCTAGCAATGAGGGAGGCTCCGTGGGCATGGGACCCTCCCGGCCAGGTGTGGGATATAATCTCCTGGTGTGCCTGTTTGCTTAAAGCATAATATTGGGGTGGGAGTTATCTGATTTTCCAGGTGTTGTGTGTCTCAGTTCCCCTGGCTAGGAAAAGGGATTCCCTTCCCCCTTGCGCTTCCCAGGTGAGGCGATGCCTCGCCCTGCTTCAGCTCTCGCTGGTCGGGCTGCAGCAGCTGACCAGCACTGATTGTCTGGCACTCCCTAGTGAGATGAACCCAGTACTTCAGTTGAAAATGCAGAAATCACCGGTCTTCTGTGTTGCTGGTGCTGGGAGTTGGAGACCAGAGCTGTTCCTATTCGGCCATCTTGCTCCGCCCCCACTTTGAGTGGTTTTCTAACCCTGTTTGTGTTTAGTGTGTGAAGAGATAGTCGGGAATGATTTGAGGCTTATGGTCAAAAAGGAAATATGTTGAGACAGACACTGGAGAGAAGCTTTCAGAGGAACTGCTTTGTGACGTGTGCATTCCACTCACACTGTTATACCTCTCTTCTCTTACAGCATCGAGGAAACCCTTTTGGAGAAAAAGGTACCAGAGATATTTGGGAGCATGTTGATGCCTATGGTGAAAAGGGAAATAGCCTTAGACAGAAACTGGAAAGAAGCTTTTTATGAGACTGTTCTGTGATATGTGTATTCCTCTCACATAGATAAAGCTTTCTTTACATTTCGCAGCCTGGAAACTCTGTCATGGACAGATCCACGAATGGACATTCTGGAGAACATTCAGGACTATGGTGAAAAAGGAAATATCTTCAGATAAAAACTGGAAAGAAGCTTTCTCTGAATCTGGTTTTTGCTATGTTTATTCATCTAACATAAATAAAGCTTTCTTTACATTACACAGCTTAGAAACTCCATCATGGATGGATCCACGAAGGGATATTTGTGATCACATTAGGGCCTATGGTGAAAAAGGAAATAGCTTCAGATAAAAATTGGAGAGAAGCTTTCTGAGAAACTTCTTGGTGATGTGTGCATTCCACTCAGGGAGTCATACCTTTCTTCTCATAAGGAACTGTTTGAAAACAGTTCCTGAAAAACTAAAAAAGTGATATTCAGAGCACATTGAAGAGTAAGGCAAAAAGTGAAATCCCATGAAATAAATCCCAGGAAGAATCATTCCCAGAAACTGCTCTCGGACATGTGCATTTATTTAAGAGAGTTAAAACTTACTCTACATTTTCCAGTTTGGAAAGTTTGTCTTTGAGTATTATGCGAAGGGATATTATGTGGCAACCAGAGGCCTGTGGGGAGCAAGGAAATGTATTCCGTTGAAAATTGAAGAGAAGCTTCCTGAGAAACACTTCTGTGATGTTTGCATTCATGTCAAAGAGTTAAATCATTCTTTGAATTGAGCAGTTTGAAATCACTCTTTCTGTGGAACCTGAGAAAGGACATTTGGGAATGCTCTTTAGAATAACCTGAAAAAGAAATAACCTCAGATAGAAACCAGAGGATTGGGGAATCCATTTTGGAGAAAAAGCTACCAAGGGACATTCGAGAGTATAGGGACAGCTATGGTGTGTCAGAGATACAGATCAACCGAACATGCGCCAGATGACGTCTACCCGAGGAAATCGAAACTTACTCAGCCACACCTATGGAAACACCCCTATCCCCGCCTTGACCCAACCCCCTCTGCTATATAAGGCATAGTACTGCCACGAATAAACGAGGCTTGATCAGGTCATTGTCTTGTCTCCATTTCTCGTGTCTCTTGTCTCTCCTAGTTTCCAATCCCTCCTCCAGAACCCTGTTGACGATCCCACGGGATGAGACACGTGGCACCCAACGTGGCTTTGGATACGAGGGAAAAGAGTGAGAAAGAGGACGCATGAAAAGGGCCAATGATTAAAGTGAGACAAAATCCCTCCGACCGCCACGGGAGCCTACTGCATCGCCGTTGGGTGTAAGTTGTGAGTCCGAAATGGGACAAGAATTAAGTCAACATCAACTCTATGTAAGACAGTTGAAGGAGGCTTTAAAGACATGGGGAGTAAAGGTTAAAGGTGGTGACTTGTTTAAGTTTTTCAACTTTATAAAAGACACTTGCCCTTGGTTTCCTCAAGAAGGAACTATTGATATAAAAAGATGGCGGAGAGTAGGAGATGCCTTACATGATTATTATAATACTTTTGGGCCAGAATAAATTCCTGTAATGGCCTTTTCTTATTGGAACTTAATTAAAGACCTCATGGATATAAAAGAAGCTAATCCACAGGTAATGGCTGCGGTTACCCAAACGGAGAAAATTTTAAAAGTCAGCTCTACACTGACCTCAGCAACCCCCTGCCAGACAAAGACGTGGATCTTATTTCCCTTGACAGTGATGATGAGGGGGTCAAGGCTCCTTCTGTAAAACGCAAAGAGGTATTAGATGATAAAAAGTCTAAAATATACCCAATTTTACAAACATCACAAAAGAATGAAAGTACTAATCAACTCGATCCCTCAGACATAAACTGGGATGATCTTGAGGAAGAGGCAGCTAGATATCATAATCCTGATTGGCCACCTTTTACCACACACCCTCCTCCCTATAACGGGGCCTCCGCACCCACCGTAATGGCGGTGGTTGATCCTAAAGAGGAACTAAAGGAGAAAATTGCTCAGCTTGAAGAACAAATTAAGCTTGAGGAGTTACATCAATCATTAATTATTAGGCTACAAAAGTTAAAAACAGGGAAAGAAAGTATATCTAACTCAGAAAAAATGGGGGGCTTTTTTTGCCCGCCTCCGCCTCAGCGGCCTGGACAACACGTCCCGAAAGGGTGGTTCACTGTCGGTAGAAATAGGGAAGAATCCTCCCCTAAAGACATCTTTCCAGTAACTGAAACCACAGACGGACAGGGGCAGGCCTGGAGGCATCATAGTGGGTTTGATTTCACTGTTATAAAGGAGTTAAAAACTGCTGTTTCTCAATACGGAGCTACTGCGCCCTACACTATTGCTATAGTAGAGTCTGTGGCCGATAATTGGCTCACCCAGATGGATTGGAACACTCTAATCAGAGCAGTCCTCTCCGGGGGAGATCATTTAATCTGGAAATCAGAGTTTTTTGAAAATTGTAGAGAAACGGCCAAAAGAAATCAACAAGCAGGAAATGGTTGGGACTTTGATATGTTAACTGGTTCAGGAAACTTTGCAAACACTGAAGCTCAAATGCAATACGATCCTGGCCTATTTTCACAAATCCAAGCAGCTGCTACCAAAGCTTGGAGAAAACTCTCCATTAAAGGGGACCCAGGAGCCTCACTTACTGGAGTCAAACAGGGACCTGATGAGCCATTTGCAGATTTTGTACATAGACTCATGACAACAGCAGGAAGGATTTTTGGCAACGCCGAAGCGGGCGTGGATTATGTTAAACAGTTGGCATATGAAAACGCTAATCCAGCCTGTCAAGCGGCAATTAGACCTGATCGAAAGAAAACAAATTTAACAGGATACATCCGCCTCTGTTCAGATATTGGGCCCTCTTACCAACAGGGTCTAGCAATGGCTGCAGCCTTTAGCAGACAGACAGTTAAAGACTTCCTTAATAATAAAAACAAAGAAAAAGGCGTGTGTTTTAAATGTGGCAAAAAGGGACATTTGCTAAGGACTGCCGTGGAGATTCCACTAAAAATCCTGAAACAAAACTCCCAGGCCTCTGCCCCAGATGCAAAAAGGGAAAACATTGGGCCAATGAATGTAAATCTAAAACTGATAGTCAAGGAAGTCCTTTACCATCCCAATGGGGAAATGGGATGAAGGGCCAGCCCCAGGCCCTGAAACAAGCTTATAGGGCAGTCAGTTTTGTTCCAGCCAACAGCAACAATCCATTTCAAAACTTAATAGAGCAACCCCAGGAAGTGCAGGCCTGGACCTCTGTTCTTCCTCCCACACAATATTAAAGCCTGAGATGGGGCCACAAGCTTTAGGCACAGGAATATATGGGCCTTTGCCTCCTAATACCTTTGGCCTACTCTTGGGAAGGAGCAGTGTCACAATGAAAGGCCTGCAAGTCCTCCCGGGGGTCATCGATAATGATTATAAAGGAGAAATCAAAATCATGGCTAGGGCTGTTAACAATATTATTACTATTCCACAAGGAGATAGAATAGCCTAGTTAATTCTATTACCGTTGATCAAAACAGCTAATAAAATACAACACCCTAACAGAAATACAGGAAGTTTTGGGTCCTCAGATATATATTGGATACAACCAATTACTAACCAGAAACCCTCCCTAACCTTATGGCTAGATGGAAAGTTGTTTACTGGGTTAATAGACACAGGAGCTGATGTAACCATTATTAGACAAGAGGAATGGCCTTCTAACTGGCTTATCACAGAAACTTTAACTCATTTGAGGGGAATTGGACAAAGTAGTAATCCTAAACAAAGCTCTAAATATCTCACCTGGAAAGATAAAGAAAGCAATTCAGGCATCATTAGACCATTTATTATCCCTCACTTGCCTGTTAATCTCTGGGGCAGAGATTTGCTCTCACAAATGAAAATTATGATGTGCAGCCCTAATGACATAGTTACTGCGCAAATGCTAGCCCAAGGCTATAGCCCTGGAAAAGGCCTCAGAAAAAGGGAAGATGGCATCCGACAGCCTATACCGGCCATAGGACTATCAGACAAAAAGGGATTTGGAAATTTTTAATTACGGCCATTGACATGCCTGCACCCCAAAAGTGCGCTGATCCTATAATTTGGAAGTCAGACGAGCCAATCTGGGTTGATCAATGGCCTTTAGTTAATGAAAAACTAGTTGCAGCCCAACAGTTAGTGCAGGAACAATTACTTGCAGGGCATAATATAGAAAACAATTCCCCTTGGAATACACCCATATTTGTTATCAAGAAAAATCTGGCAAGTGGAGACTCTTACAGGATTTGAGAGCAGTAAACATTACTATGGTCCTCATGGGCGCTTTACAGCCGGGGTTACCCTCTCCAGTTGCAATTCCTTAAAAATATTTTAAAATTATTATAGATCTTAAAGATTGTTTCTTTACAATATCTCTCCATCCTGCTGATCAAAAAAGATTTGCTTTCAGCATTCCATCTACAAATTTTAGGCAGCCAATGAAACTTTATCAATGGAAGGTCCTACCCCATGGAATGGCCAACAGCCCTACTTTATGCCAAAAATATGTAGCTGCTGCTATACAACCAGTCAGAGATAAATGGCCACAAATATATATTATACACTATATGGATGATATCCTAATAGCCGGACTAGTAAGTGAGCAAGTCTTACAATGTTTTGCTCAACTCAGGCAAGAGTTAACTATGGCTGGGTTACAAATAGCCCCAGAAAAAAATACAATTACAAGACCCATATAAAAACCTTGGTTTTCAAATAAATGGACCTAAAATTATCAATCAAAAGGCCGTCATAGGTTGAGATCAATTAAAAACATTAAATGATTTCCAAAAACTACTACGAGACATAAATTGCCTTCGACCATATTTAAAGCTAACCACAGGAGAGTTAAAACCTCTCTTTGATATCCTAAAAGGGGATCCTAATCCCAAATCCCCCAGGTTTATCTCCACAGAGGCATTAACTGCACTCCAAAGGGTAGAAAACGCCATTGCCACTCAATTTGTTACTAATATAGATTACTCTCAACTTCTGACATTTCTCGTTTTCAACACAACAGTGACACCTACTGGTCTGTTCTGGCAAACCAATCCCATTATGTGGGTACATTTACCTTCTTCTCCCAAAAAGATTTTAGTGCCTTACTATGATGCCATCGCTGATTTCATCATTCTAGGCAGAGAAAATAGCAGAAAATGTTTTAGAATAGAACCCTCTAAAATCATACAGCCCTATTCCCAATCTCAAATTCATTGGCTGTTAGAAAATACTGAACACTGGCCAATTGCCTGTACCTCTTACACTGGCGAATTAGACAATCATTATCCACCAAATAAGCTTATCCAATTTTGCAAATTACATGCTTTTGTATTTCCTCGTGTTACCAGCCAGGAACCTCTCACTAATGCATTACTAGTGTTCACTGATGGATCCTCCACAGGAATTGCTGCATACACTTTCTCTGACACAGTCATTAAATTCAAAACCAACCAGACTTCGGCTCAATTAGTAGAACTACAAGCCATAATTGCAGTTTTAACAGCTTTTCCTTATCGAGCGCTCAACATTTACACATATAGCGCCTACTTGGCTCACTCCATACCTCTCTTAGAAACAGTCGCACAAATTAAACGTGTTTCAGATACAGCTAACTTATTCTTATACTGCCAACAACTAATCAAAAAAAGGACCATTCCTTTTTTTCTCGGACATATTAGAGCACACTCAGGATTACCCGGACCTTTGGTACAAGGCAACACAATAGCTGACATGGCTACAAAAACAATAGCCACGGTTACGATTAACAATTTAAAACAAGCACAAAACTCACATGACTTACATCATTTAAATGCTCATACTTTAAGAATCATGTTTAAAATAACTAGAGAACAAGCTCGACAAATAGTTAAAAAATGTACCACCTGTATAACATATTTACCTGTTCCCCATCTAGGAGTTAACCCTAGAGGACTAATTCCTAACATAATTTGGCAAATGGATGTCACCCATTACTCGGAATTTGGCCACCTAAAATATATTCATGTTTGCATAGACACATATAGTGGATTCCTTACAGCCACCCTTCAAACAGGAGAAACTACAAAACATGTTATAGCTCACCCATTACGTTGCTTTTCTATTTTAGGAATACCCAAACAAATCAAAACAGACAATGGCCCCGGCTATACGGCTAAGACTTTTCAACAATTCTGTAATAATTTACAAATCAAACACATCACAGGAATTCCATATAACCCACAGGGACAAGGAATAGTTGAAAGGGCTCGTTTATCTCTAAAAACCACTATTGAAAAAATAAAAAAGGGGGAATGGTACCCCACGAAGGGCACCCCCAGAAATATACTCAACCATGCCCTTTTTATTCTCAATTTTTTAAAGATGGACAGCCATGGCAAATCAGCTGCTGATCGCTTCTGGCACCCTAAATCTCAAAAGCAGTTTGCAATGGTAAAATGGAAAGATTCGTTAGACAACTCATGGCATGGCCCCGACCCAGTTTTAATCTGGGGAAGAGGCTCAGTTTGCATTTTCTCTAAAGAAAATGACGCAGCTAGATGGCTGCCAGAATGGCTGGTAAAACAGGTTGATAATAATCAATCTCAGCCCAGAGAGGACAACCCTCCCTGAGAGCACCTCTTCTTCTTCCTTTCAGAAAATGAACCCTGACAAAAAGTCCCTGTGGAACATCGTCCTTATATACAACATAGTCGCAACCCACGCTGGTTTTGATGATCCTTGTAAGGCTCTCGAGCTAGTACATAAACACCACGGTCAACCTTGCGACTGCAGTGGAAGGTACGTATCATCCGCCCCTACGTCCGCGCTGGTGCAAGTAGTATGTGATAATAAAATAGCCTATCTGCTGACTAGCCAGAAGTGGAAGTGCAAGGCTACCCCAAGACATATACCCTCTGGTGGGCCTCTTAAACTTTGCCCTTGTGACACTTTTAAAGATACTGTGCACAGCTCCTGTTATACTGACTATGAACAGTGCACATCAGGCAATAAAACATATTTCACTGCTGTATTGTTAGAGAAACGAATGGGAACTGCTGGAGGCGAGCTTGGTCCAATTAAAATCTTAGGGACCACTAACAAGCTTATGTAATCCTCCTGTGATGGTATTAAAGGAAAACCTATCTGTTGGAACCTTCATTCCCCTGTTCATATCTCTGATGGGGGAGGCCCACAAGACACCATTAAAGAGATAGTTGTTCAAAAGAAATTAGAAGAACTCCACAGAGCCCTATATCCTCAAATCCAATACCACCCCTTGGCTTTGCCTAGGGCAAGAGACAATACTATGCTTGATACTCAAACCTTCAAAATTCTTGATGCTACTTACAAGATGCTTAATATGTCCAATACTAGCCTTGCTAAAGATTGTTGGCTTTGTTTGCGAGTGGGACACTCTACTCCTCTTGCTATACCTACTTCCCCATCAAACTATGTCAATTTCTCCAGCAAGAACTTTGGCCACAATACTTGCCCAATTATTCCTCCACTCTTAGTACAGCCCATGCAGTTTTCTAACTCCTCCTGTATTATCTCTCTCCCCATTAATAATACAGAGGAGATTGATGTAGGCTACATTGCCTTTAGCAACTGCAGTTCCACAATTAACGTCTCTGAGCCCCTGTGCGCCATAAATGGCTCAGTTTTCATTTGCGGAAATAACTTGGCTTACACTTATCTACCCACCAATTGGACAGGAGCTTGTGTTTTGGCTTCCCTCCTCCCCAACACAGATATTATCCCTGGGGACGAGCCTGTTCCTATTCCTGCTGTTGATCACATCTTATAAAGATCAAAACGAGCAATATGATTTATCCCCTTGTTAGCAGGATTGGGAATCACCACCGCAGTAGCAGCTGGATCCACAGGCCTAGGAGTGTCCTTAACTCAATATACCAAATTATCCCATCAGCTAATTTCCGATGTCCAGGCCTTATCAAGTACCATACAAGATCTACAAGATCAAGTAGACTCACTGGTGGAGGTAGCATTACAAAATAGAAGGGGCTTAGATTTACTAACCATAGAACAGGGAGGCATCTGCTTAGCCTTACAGGAATGATGCTGTTTTTACGCCAACAAATCTGGAATCGTCAGAGACAAAATTAAAAACCTACAAGAAGAGCTAGAAAAACGCAGAAGAGAGCTAGTTGCCAACCCACTTTGGACGGGATTTCATGGACTTCTCCCTTACCTTCTGCCATTCTTAGGCCCTTTGCTTACCTTTTGCTTTTTCTCAGTCTTGGGCCTATGATATTCAATAAGCTTATGGCATTTATCAAACAACAAATCGAGGCTTTCCAGGCCAAACCTATACAGGTCCATTATCATCACCTTGAGATGAAGGAACTAGGTGAGTCGTAATTATCCTTTTGAGACCACCTCCCCTGCGTGCTGAACTGGATAGTCAATGATGGGTAAGAGGGCACATAAATATCCCACATAAATGTCACTCGGGCCTAAGACAGGAGGGCCACCACTGCTACCGCCTAATCCCATGATGGGCCTCAAAATTAGGTTTTGTTGCCCCAACCTAAGACAGACGCACTTCCTGAGGGGTTTTATCTCTTGGCTAAAAAACAAAAAAGGGGGACCTGTCCGGGGCCATGTGACCTGGTCATATCGTTAATTTCTAACGCCTGAGTGCTACTATTTTCCACTCTGCACCTCCTCCCTAAGTCTATTTTTCCCCGCTGCACTAATAACCCATGACGCTGAGACAAGATGGCGCTCTTCCAGGTTCTTCCTCACCGGCTTTCCCACCCGCTGGAAAGTACAGCCCGCCCCTGGGGAGATATAGATCAACCGAGCATGCGCCAGATGACGTCTACCCAAGGAAATCGAAACTTACTCAGCCACGCCTATGGAAACACCCCTATCCCCACCTTGACCCAACCCCCGTCCCCTCTCTGCTATATAAGGCATAGTACTGCCGCCAATAAACGAGGCTTGATCAGGTCATTGTCTTGTCTCCATTTCTTGTGTCTCTTGTCTCTCCTAGTTTCCACTCCCTCCTCCAGAACCCCGTTGATGATCCCGCGGGACGGGACAATAGTGAAAAAGGAAATATCCTCAAACAAAACTGGAAAGAAGCTTTCTGTGAAATGGGTTTGTGATAGATATGTTTATTCATCTCACATAGATAAAACTTTCCTTCTATTATGCAGTTTGGAAACCTTATCATGGATGGATTCATGACGGGACATTTGGGAGCACATTCAGGCCTACGGTGGAAAAGGAGATACCTTCAGATAAACACTGGATAGAGGCTTTCTGAAAAACTGCTTTGTGATGTGTGCATTCCACTAAGGGAGTTATACTTCTTTTCTCATAAGACAGTGTTTGAACACTGTTCCTGTAAAACTGGAAAAGTAATATTACAGAGCACATGGAAGACTATGGTGAAAAGTGAAATGTCATCAAATAAAACCGGGAAAGAAGCATTCCAAGAAACTACTATCTGACATACACATTCATTTCAGAGAGTTAAAGCATACTCTACATTTCCCAGTTTGGAAAGTCTGTCTTTGAGGATTCTGCAAATGGATATTAAGTGGCGACCAGAGACCTGTGGTGAGCAAGGAAATGTATTCCATTGAAAACGGGAGAGAAGCTTTCTGAGCAACTGCTTTGTGATGTGTGTATTCATCTCCTAGAGTTAAATCATTCTTTGGATTGAGCAGTTTGAAATCACTCTCTCTGTGGAACCTGAGAAAGGACATTTGGGAACGCTCTTAAGAATATGCTGGAAGAGAAATACCCTCCTATAAAAACCAGAAGGAAGCATTCTGTGAACCTGCTCTGTGTTGCATGAATTCGGCATGCACAGTTATGATTCGGTTTTCATTGAGCAGTATTCTAACACTGTTTTTGGTTAGTCTGCAAAGGAATATTCGGAAGACCTTTGAGGCTTACTATTAAAAAGGAAATATCTTCAGATAGAAACTGGAGAGAAGCTTTCCGAGGGGCTGCTTTGTGACATGTGCATTCCACTCACAGAATTATATCTTTCTTCTCATAGATGATTGGGGAATCCCTTTTGGAGAAAAAGCTACCAAGGGACATTCCGGTGTATATGGACGGCTACAGTGAAAAATGAAATATCCTCAGACAAAAACCGGAAAGAAGATTTCTGTGAAACTGCTTTGTGATACATATGTGTAGTCATCTCTCATAGATAAAACTATCTTTATATTATGCAGTTTGGAAACTCCATCATGGAAGGATCCGTGAAGGGACATTCGGGAGCACATTCAGGGCTACAATGAAAAAGGAGATATCTTCAGATAAAAATTGGATAGAAACTTTCTGAGAAACTGCTTTGTGATGTGTGCAATGCACTCATGGAGATTTACCTCTATTCTCATAAGGCAGTGTTTGAACACTGTTCGTGTAAACCAAAAATGTAAGATTTCGAAGCGCAGGGAAGACTATGGTGAAAAGTGAAGTATCCTGAAATAAAACCCAAATAGAATTGTTCCAAGAAACTGCTCTCTGACATCTGCATTCATTTCACATAGTTAAAGCTTATTCTATATTTCCCAGTTTGGAAAGTCTGTCTTTGAGGATTCTGCAAAGGGATATTAAGTGGCGACTGCAGGCCTGTGGCGAGCAAGGAAAAATCTTCCATTGAAAACTGGAGAGAAGCTTTCTGAGCAACTGCTTTGTGATGTTTGTGTTCATGTCATAGAGTTATATCATCCTTTGGATTGAGCAGTTTGAAATCACTCTTTCTGCAGAACTTCAGAAAGGACATTTGGGAACACTCTTAAGAAAATATTGAAAAAGAAATATCCTCTGATAAAAACCAGAAGGAACACTTCTGTGAAACTGCTCTGTGTCATGTGAATTCCACTCGCACATTTAAGCTTCTGTTTTCATTGAGCAGTATTCTAACACTCTTTTAGTTTAGTCAGCTAAGGGATATTCGGGAGTGCTTTGAGGCTTATGGTGAAAAAGGAAACATCTTCAGAGAGAAACAGGAGAGAAGATTTACAAGGAGCTGCTTTGTGACATGTGCATTCCACTCACGGAGTTATACTTTTCTTCTCATAGATGATTGGGGAATCCCTTTTGGAGAAAAAGTTACCAGAGGACATTCAGGAGTATATGGATGGCTATGGTGAAAAGGGAAATATCCTCAGACAAAAATTGGAAAGAAGCTTTCTGTGAAACTACTTTGTGATAGATATGTTTATTCATCTCTCATAGATAAAATGTCCTTTCTATTATGCTGTTTTGAAACTCCGTCATGGACCATTCACGAAGGGACATTCGGGAGCACATTCAGGCCTATGGTAAATAGGAAATATCTTCAGATAAAAACTGGGGAGAAGTTTCCTGAGAAACTACTTTGTGATGTATGCATTCTACTCAGGGAGTTATATTTCTTTTCTCATGAGGCACTGATTGAACACTGTTCCTGCTCAACCGAAAAAGTGTTATTTTGGAGCGCTTTGAAGACTATGACGAAAAGGGAAATATCCTCAAATAAAACCCAGAGATAAGCGTTCCATGAAACTGCTCTCTGATATATGCATTCATTTCCGATGAAAACTGGAAAGAACCTTTCTGAAGAGCTGTTTGTGACGTGTGCAATCCACTCACAGAGTTATACTTTTCTTCTCATAGAGGATTGGGGAATCCCTTTTGGAGAAAAAACTACCAGGGGACATTTGGGAGTATATGGACAGCAATGGTGAAAAAGGAAATATCCTCAGACAAACACTGGAAAGAAGCTTCCTGTGAAACTGCTTTGTGATAGATATGTTTATTCATCTCACATAGTTAAAGCTTTCTTTACATTACACATTTTGGAAACTCCATCATGGACGGATTCGCGAAATGACATTCAGGAGCACATTCAGGCCTATGGTGAAATAGGAAATATCTTCATATAAAAACTGGAGAGCAGCTTTTGGAGAAACTGCTTTGTGATGTGTGGATTCCATACAGGGAGTTATACTTCTATTCTCATAAGGCAGTGTTTGAACACTGTTCCTGTAAAACCAAAAAAGTGACATTTCGGAGCGCATTGAAGACTATTTCCAAAAGTGAAATATCCTGAAATAAAACCCAGAAAGATGCATTCCAAGAATCTACTCTCTGATATGTGCATTCATTTCACAGAGTTAAAGCTTACTCTACATTGCCCAGTTTGGAAACTCTGTACCTGAGGAATCTGTGAAGGGATATTAAGTGGCTCCCGGAGGCTTGTGGTGAGCAAGGAAACGTCTTCCAATGAAAACAGGAGAGAAGCTTCTGAGCAACTGCTTTGTGATGTGTGTATTCATCTCATAGGGTTAAATCATTCTTTGGATTGAGCACTTTGAAATCACTGTTTTTGTGGAAGAACATTTGGGAATGCTCCTTAGAATATGGAGAAGAAATATCCTCAAGTAAAATCCAGAAGGAAGCTTTCCGTGAAAA
Source organism: Theropithecus gelada (assembly GCF_003255815.1). Lineage (NCBI taxonomy): Eukaryota > Metazoa > Chordata > Mammalia > Primates > Cercopithecidae > Theropithecus > Theropithecus gelada. Next base: position 436,408 of record NC_037675.1, read on the forward strand.
TGCTCTGTGATATGCTTATTCATGTCACATAGAGAAAGCTGTCATTACATTACACAGCTTGGAAACTCTATCAAGGACGGATCCACAAAGGGACATTTGGGAGCACATTCAGGAATGTGGTGAAAAAGGAAATAACTTAAGATAAAAACTGGAAAGAAACTTTCTGTTAATCTGCTTTTTGCTGTGTTTATTCATCTCACATAGATAAAGCTTTCTTTACTCAGCTTGGAAACTCCATCATGGATGGATCCACGACGGGATATTCAGGATCACATTCAGGACTATGGTGAAAAAGGAAATCACTTCAGATAAAAACTGGAGAGAAACTTTCTGAGAAACTGCTTTGTGATGTGTGCATTCATCTCATAGAGTTAAATCATCTTGGGATTGAGCAGTTTGAAATCACTCTTTCTGTGGAACCTGAGAAAGGACATTTGGTAACGCTATTTAGAATATGGTGAACAAGAAATACCCTCAGGTAAAAACCAGAAGGAAGTCTTCTGTGAAACTGCTCTGTGCCGTGTGAGTTCCACTCACACAGTTAAGCTTCTCTTTTCATTGAGCAGTATTCTAACTCTGTTTTTGTTTAGTCTGTGTAGGGATATTCAGGAGCACTTTGAGTCTTATGGTGAAAACCAAAATATCTTCAGATAGTAACTGGAGAGTAGCTTTCCGAGAAGCTACTTTATGACATGGGCATTTCACTCACTGAATTAGACCTTTTTTCTCATAGAGGGTCAGGGAATCTCTTTTGGAGAAAAAGCCACCAAGGGACATTCTTGAATACATGGATGGCTATGGTGAAAAAGGAAATATCCTCAGACAAAAACGGGAAATAAACTTTCTGTGAAACTGTTTTGTGATAGATATGTTTATTCATCTCACATAGATAAAACTTTCTTTATATTACGCAGTTTGGAAACTCCGCCATGGACGGATCCACGTAGGGACATTCGGGAGCACATTCAGGTCTGTGGTGAAAAAGGAAATATCTTGAGGTAATAACTGGAGAGAAATTTTCTGAGAAACTACATTGTGATGTGCACATTCCACTATGGGAATTACACCTCTTTTCTCCTAAGGCAGTGTTTGAACACTGTTCCTGTAAAACAGACAATGCGATATTGAAGCCCCTTGAAGACTATGGTGAAAAGAGAAATATCCTCAAATAAAACCCAGAAAGAAGCGTTCCAAGAAACTGCTCTCTAATACGTGCAATCATTTCACAGAGTTAAAGCTTTCTCTACGTTGCGCAGTTTCGAAACTCTGTCTTTCACGAATCTGTGAGGGGATATTAAGTGGCGCCCGGAAGCCTGTAGTGAGTAACTAAATGTCTTCCCATGAAAGCTAGAGGGAAGCTTTATGAGCAACTGTTTTTTGATGTGTGTATTCATCTCATGGTGTAAAACCATTCTTTGCATGGAGTAGTTTGAAATCACTGCTTCTATGGAATCTGATTAAGGACACTTGAAAGCTCTTATAATATGGAGAAAGAACTATCCTCTGATAAAAAACAGAAGGTAGCTTTCTGTGAAACTACTAGGTGGCATGTGAATTCCCCTCACCCAGGTAAGCTTTTCTTTTCATTGAGGAGTATTCTAACACTGTTTATGTTAAGCATGTGAAGACATATTCGGGAGTGCTTTGAGGCTTACGGTGAAAAAGGAAATCTGTTCAGATAGAAAACGGAGAGAAGCTTTCCGAAGAACTGCTCTGTGACGTGTGCATTCCACTCACAGAGTTATACCTTACTTCTCTTAGAGGACTGAGAAATTCCTTTTGGAGAAAAAGCTACCAAGGGACATTCAGGAGTGCATGCATGGCTCTGGTGAAAAAGGATATATCCTCAGACAAATAGTGGAAAGAAGTTTTCTGTGAAACTGCTTTGTGATAGATATGTTTATTCTTTGCACATAGATAAAACATTCTTTATATTACACAGTTTGGATACTCTGTCATGGATTTATCCGTGAAGGGACATTCGGGAGAACATTCAGGCCTATGTTGAAAAAGGAAATATCTTCAGATAAAAACTGGAGAGAAGCTTTCTGAGAAACTGCTTTGTGATGTGTGCATTCCACTCAGGGAGTTATACCTCTTTTCTCATAAGACAGTGTTTGAACACTGTTCCTGTATAACCGAAAAAGTGATATTTCTGAGCGCATCGAAGACTATGACCAAACTTGAAATATCCTCAAATAAAACCCAGAAAGAAGCGTTCCAAAAATTGCTCTCTGATATGTGACTTCATTTCAGAGAGTTAAAGCTTACTCTACGTTTCCCAGTTTGAAAACTCTGTCTTTGAGGAATCCGTGAATGGGTATTCAGTGGCACTCGGAGGATTGTGGTGAGCAAGGAAATCTCTTCTGATGAAAACCGGACAGAAGCTTTCTCAGCAACTGCTTTGTGATGTGTGTATTCATATCACAGAATTAAAACATTCTTTGGATTGAGCACTTTGAAATCACTATTTCTGTGGAATCTGAGGAAGGACATTTTGGAATGCTCTATAGAATATGGAGAAAGAAATATCCCCAGATAAAAACCAGAAGGAATCTTTCTGAGAAACTGCTATGTGTCTTATGAATTCCTCTCATGCAGTTAATCTTCCTTTTTCATTGAGCAGTTTTCTAACACTGTTTATGTTTAGCATGCAAAGGGATATTCAGGAGCGCTTTGAAGCTTACCGTGTAAATGGAAGTATGTTCAGATAGAAACTGGAGAGAAGCTTTCCGAGGAACAGTTTTGATGTGTGCATTCCACTCACAGGGTTGTACCTTTCTTCTCATGCAGCATCAGGGAAACCCTTTCAGTGAAACTGTTCTGTGATATGTGTATTCATCTCACATAGATAAAACTTTCTTCACATGATGCAGCTTGGAAACTCTGTTCTTCTCATAGAGGATTGGGGAATAACTTTTGGAGAAACAGCTACCAAGGGACATTCGGGAGTATAGGGACGACTATGGTGAAAAAGGAAATATCGTCAGACAAAAACTGGAAAGAAGCTTTCCGTGTAACTGCTTTGTGATAGATATGTCTATTCATCTCGCATAGATAAAACTATCTTTCTATTACGCAGTTTTGAAACTCCATCATGGACGGATTTGTGAAGCGACATTCAGGACCACATTCAGACTTATCATGAAAAAGGAGATACCTTCAGATAAAAACTGGATAGAAGCTTTCTGAGAAACTGCTTTGTGATGTGTGCATTGCACTCAAGGAGTTATACCTCTTTTCTCATAAGGCAGTGTTTGAACACTGTTGCTGTAAAACCGAAAAAGCAATATTTCAGAGCACATGATAGAATATAGCGAAAAGTGAAATATCCTAAAATAAAACACAGAAAGAATCGTTACAAGAAACATTCTCTGACATCTGCATTCATCTCAGAGCGTTAAAACTTACTCTACATTTCCCAGTTTGGAAAGTCTGTCTTTGAGAATTCTGCGAAGGGATATTAAGTGACGACTGGATGCCTGTGGCAAGAAAGGAAATATCTTCCATTGAAAACTGGAGAGAAGCTTTCTGAGCAACTGCTTTGTGATGTCTGTATTCATCTCATAGGGTTAAATCATTCTTTGGATTGAGCAGTTTGAAATCACTCTTTCTGTGGAATCTGAGGAAGGACATTTGGGAACGCTCATTAGAATATCCTGAAAAAGAAATAACCTCAGATAGAAACCAGAGGGAAACTTTCTGTGAAACTGCTCTGTGTCACGTGAATTCCGCTCTCACAGTTAAGCTTCTCTTTTCATTGAGCAGTATTCTAACACTGTTTTAGGTTAGTCAGCTAGGGGAAACTCGGGAGGGCTTTGAGGCTTATGGTAAAAATGAAAATATCTTCAGATGGAAACTTGAGAGAAGATTTCCATGGAGCTGCTTTGTGACGTGTGCATTCCACTCACAGAGTTATACTTTTCTTCTCATAAAGAATTGGGGAATCCCTCTTGGAGAAAAAGCCACCAGGGGACATTCAGGATTATATGGACGACTACGTTGAAAAAGGAAATATCCTGGAACAAAAAATGGAAAGATTCCTGTGAAACTGCTTTGTGATAGATATGTTTATTCATCTCACATAGATAAAACTTTCTTTCTTTTACAAAATTTTGAAATGCCGTCATGGACGGATTCACGAAGGGTCATTCAGGAGCACATTCAGGCCTATGGTGAAATAGGAAATATCTTCAGATGAAAATTGTAGAGAGGCTTTCTGAGAAACTGTTTGTGATGTGTACATTCCACTCAGGGAGTTATACCTGTTTTCTCATAAGGCAGCATTGGAACACTGTTCCTGTAAAACCAAAAATGTGATATTTCAGAGCGCACTGAAGAGTATGGCGAAAAGTGAAATATCCTCAAATAAAACAGAGAGAAGTGTTCCAAGAAACTGCTTCCTGATATGTGCCTTCATTTCACAGAATTAAAGCTTACTCTACTTTGCCCGGTTTGGAAACTCTGTCTTTGAGGAATCTGTGAAGGCATATTAAGTGGTGCCCACAAGCTTGTGATGAGCAAGGAAACGTCTTCCGATGAAAACTGGAGAGAAGCTGTGTGAGAAACTGCTTTGTGATGTTTGCATTCATCTCATAGAGTTAAACCATTCCGTGGATTGAGCAGTTTGAAATCGCTTTTTTTGTGGAATCTGAGGAAAGACATTTGGAAACGCTCCTTAGAATATGGAGAAAGAAATATCTTCAGGTAAAATCTAGAAGGAAGCTTTCTGTGAAACTGCTCTGTATCTTTTTAATTCCTCTCATTCAGTTAAGCCTCTCCTTTCATTGAGCAGTTTTTTAACCCTGTTTATGTTTAGCGTGTGAAGGGATATATGGGAGTGCTTTGAGACTTATGGTGAAAAAGGAAATATGTTCAGACTGAAACTGGAGAGAAGCTTTCCGTGGAACTGCTTTGAGACGTGTGTATTCCACTCACAGTGTTACACCTCTCTTCTCATACAGCATCGGGGAAACACTTTTGGAGAAATAAATACGAAGGGATATTGGGGAGCATATTGACACCTATTGTGAAAAGGGAAATAGCCTCAGACAAAAACTGGAAAGAGTTTTCTGTGAAACTGCTTGGTGATATGTGAATTCATGTCACAAAGTTAAAGCTTTCTTTACATTACGAAGTTTGGAAACTCTGTAATGAACGGATCCATGAAGGGACATTTGGGAGTACATGTAGGACTATGGTGAAAAAGGAAATATATTCAGATAAAACCTGGGAAGAAGCTTTCTGTGAACCTGCTTTTTGTTACATTTATTCATCTCACGAAGAAAAAGCTTTATTTACATTACACAGCTTGGAAACTCTGTCATGGACGGATCCGTGAGGGGCATTCAGGAGCACATTCAGGACTATGGTGAAAAGGGAAATATCTTCAGAAAAAAAATAGAAGGAAGCTTCCTGTGAAACTGCTCTGTGTTGTGTGAATTCCACTCACACAGTTAAGCTTCTCTTTTCATTGAGCAGTTTTCCAACACTGTTAATGTTTACCGTGCGCAGGGATTTTCGGGAGCGCTTTGAGGCTTACGGTGAAAAAGGAAACATGTTCAGATAGAAACTGGAGAGAAGCTTTCCGAGGAACTGCTTCATGACGTGTGCATTCCACTTACAGTGTTATACCTCTCTTCTCATACAGCATCAGGGAAATCCCTTTGGGGAAAAATTTATCAAGGGATATCCGGGAGCATATTGATGCCTATTGTGAAAAGGGAAATAGCCTCGGACAAAAACAGGAAAGAAGCATTCTGTGAAACTGCTCTGTGATATATGTATTAACCTCACATTGATAAAGCTTCCTTTACAGTATGCAGATTGGAAACTCTGTCATGGACGGATCCACGAAGGGACATTGGGGAGCACATTCAGGCCTATGGTGAAAAAGGAGATATCTTCAGATAAAAACTGGATAGAAGCTTTCTGAGAAACTTCTTTGTGATGTGTGCATTCCACTCAGGGTGTTATACCTCTTTTCTCCTAAGGCAGTGTTTGAACACTGTTCCTATAAAACCGAAAAAGTAATATTTCGGAGCACATGGAAGACTATGGCGAAAACTGAAATATCCTGAAATAAAACCCAGAAAGAAGCATTCCAAGAAACTGCTTTCTGACGTGTGCATTCATTTGAGAGAGTTAAAGCTTACTCTACATTTCCCAGTTTGGAAAGTCTGTCTTTAAGGATTGTGCGAAAGAATATTAAGTGGCGACCGGAGACCTGTGGCGAGCAAGGAAATGTTTCCGTTGAAAACTGGAGACAAGCTTTCTGAGCAACTGCTTTGTCATGTGTGTATTCATCTCAGAGTTAAATCATTCTTTGGATTGAGCAGTTTCAAATCACTCTTTCTATGAAACCTGAGAAAGGACATTTGGGAACGCTCTTAAGAATATGCTGAAAAAGAAAGACCCTCCGATAAAAACCAGAAGGAAACTTTCTGTGAAATTGCTCTGTGTCATGTGAGTTTCACTCACACAGTTAAGCTTCTGTTTTCATTGAGCAGTATTCTAACTCTGTTTTAGTTTAGTCAGCTAAGGGATACTCGGGAGCGCTTTGAGACTTATGGTGAAAACGGAAATATCTTCAGATAAAAACTGGAGAGAAGATTTCCGAGGGGTTGTTTTGTGAATTGTGCATTCCACTCACAGAGTTATACTTTTCTCTCATAAAGGAATGGGGAATCCCTTTTGGAGAAGAAGCTACCAGGGGACACTCGGGAGTATACGGACGGCTATGGTGAAAAAGGAAATATTCTCAGACAAAACCTGGAAAGAAGCTTTCTGTGAAACTACTTTGTGTTAGATATGTTTATTCATCTCACATAGATACAACTTTCCTTATATTAGGCAGTTTGGAAACTCCATCATAGACGGATCTGCAAAGGGACATTCGGAAGGACATTCGGAATCACATTCAGGCTTATGGTGAAAAAGGAGAAATCTTCAGATAAAAACTGGATAGGAGCTTTCTGAGAAACTTCTTTGTGATGTGTGCATTCCACTAAGGGAGTTATACCTCTTTTCTCATAAGCTAGTGTTTGAACACTGTTCCTGTAAAACCGAAAAATAATATTTCGGAGCTCATGGACAACTATAGCGAAAAGTGAAATATCCTGAAATAAAACCCAGAAAAATCGTTCCAAGAAGCTGCTCTCTGACATGTGCGTTCATTTCAGAGAGTTAAAGCTTACTCTACGTTGCCCAGTTTGGAAACTCTGTCTTTGAAGTATCCGGAAAGGGATATTAAGTGGCCCCTGGAGGTTTGTGGTGAGCAAGGAGACGTCTTCCGATGAAAACTGGGGAGAAGCTTTCTGAGCAACTGCTTTTTGATGTTTGTATTCATCTCATAGACTTAAACCATTCTTTGGATTGAGGAGCATGAAATCAGTTTTTGTTGAATCTGAGGAAGGACATTTGGCAACGTTCCTTGGAATATGGAGAAAGAAATATCCTCATGTAAAATCCAGAAGGAAGCTTTCTGTGAAACTACTCTGTGTCGTCTTAATTCCTCTTGCTCAGTTAAGCCTCTCTTTTCATTGAGCAGTTTTCTGTCCCGTTTATGTTTAGTGTGTGAAGGGATATTGGGGAGTGCTTTGAGACTTACAGTGAAAAAGGAAGTATGTTAAGACCGAAACTGGAGAGAAGCTGTCCGAGGAACTACTTTGTGATATGTACATTCCACTCACAGTGTTATACCTTTCTTCTCATACAGCATCGAGGAAACCCTTTTGGAGAAAAATGCACCAAGGGATATACGGGGGCATATTGACGCCTACGGTGAAAAGGGAAATGGCCTCAGACAATAACTGGAAAGAAGCTTTCTCTGAAACTACTTTTTGATATGAGTATTCATGTCACATAGATAAAGGTTTCATTACATTACGCAGCCTGGAAACACTGTCAAAGACGGATCCACAAAGGGACATGCGGGAGCACATTCAGGAATGTGGTGAAAAAGGAAATAACTTATGATAGAAACTGGAAAGAAGCTTTCTGTTAATCCACTCTTTGCTGTGTTTATTGATCTAACATAGATAAAGCTTTCTTTACATTACTCAGTTTGGAAACTCTGTCATGGTCGGATCCACGATGGGATATTCGGGATCACATTCAGGACTATGGTGTAAAAGGAAATAACTTCAGATAAAAACTGGAGACAAGCTTTCTGAGAAACTGCTTTGTGATGTGTGCATTCATATCATAGAGTAAAACCACTCTTTGGATTGAGCCGTTTGAAATCACTGTTTCTGTGGAAAGTGAGAAAAGATATTTGGGAATGCTCTTTAGAATATGGTGTACAAGAAATACCCTCAGGTAAAAAACAGAAGGAAGCCTTCTGTGAAACTGCTCTTTGTCGTGTGAATTCCACTCGCACAGTTAAGCTTTTTTTTTCATTGAGCAGTATTCTAACACTGTTTTTGTTTAGTCTGCGAAGGGATATTTGGGAGCGCTTTGAGGCTTACAGTGAAAAAGGAAATATCTTCAGATAGAAACTGGAGAGAAGCTTTCCGAGGAGCTGCCTTGTGACATGTGCATTCCATTCACAGAATTATACCTTTCTTCTCATAGAGTTTTGGGGAATCCCTTTTGGAGTAAAGGCTACCAAGTGACATTCGGGAGTATAGGGACGGGTATGATGAAAAAGGAAATATCCTCAGATAAAACTGGAAAGAAGATTTCTGTGAAACTGCTTTGTGATAGATATGTTTATTCTTCTCACATAGGTAAAACTTTCCTTATATTATGCAGTTTGGAAACTCCATCATGGATGGATCCACGAAGGGACATTCGGGAGCACATTCAGGTCTATAGTGAAAAAGGAAATATCTTGAGATAATAAGTGGAGAGAAGTTTTCTGAGAAACTGCATTGTGATGTGTGCATTCCACTATGAGAACTACACCTCTTTTCTCCTAAGAAGGTGTTTGAGCACTGTTCCTGTAAAACAGACAATGTGACATTGAAGCACATTGAAGACTATGGCAAAAAGTGAAATATCCTCAAATAAATCCCAGAGAGAAGTGTTCCAAGAAACTGCTCTCTGACATGTGCATTCATTTCACAGAGTTAAAACTTTCTCTACTTTGCCCAGTTTGGAAATTCTGTCTTTTACAAATCTGTGAGGAGATATTAAGTGGCACCCAGAGGCCTGTGGTGAGCAATGAAATGTCTTCCCATGAAAACTAGAGAGAAGCTTTCTGAGCAACTGCTTTTGATGTGTGTATTCATCTCATTGTGTAAAACCATTCTTTAGATGGAGCAGTTTGAAATCACTGCTTCTGTGGAATCTGATTAAGGACATTTGGGAACGTTTTTGAGTATAGAGAAAGAACTATCCTCAGATAAAAACGAGAAGAAAGCTTTCTGTGAAACTGCTATGTGGCATGTGAATTCCTCTACCCTGTTAAGCTTCTCTTTTCATTGAGCAGACTTCTAACACTGTTTATGTTTAGCATGTGAAGGCATATTCGGGAGCGCTTTGAAGCTTACAGTGAAAAAGGAAATATGTTCAGATAGAAACTGGAGAGAAGCTTTCCGAGGAACTACTTTGTGACGTGTGCATTCCACTCACAGAGTTATACCTTACTTCTCATAGAGGATTGGGAAACCCCTTTTGGAGAAAAAGCTACCAAGGGATATTCAGGAGCATATGCATGGGTATGGTGAAAAAGGAAATATCCTCAGAAAAATACTGGAAAGAAGCTTTCTGTGATACTGCTTTGTGTTAGATATATTTATTCATCACACATAGATAAAACGTTCTTTATATTATGCAGTTTGGAAACTCTGTCATGGACTTATCTGTGAAGGGACATTCGGGAGAACATTCAGGCCTACGTTGAAAAAGGAAATATCTCCAGATAAAAACCGGAGAGAAGTTTTCTGAGAAATTGCTTTGTGATGTGTGCCTTCCACTAAGGAAGTTATACCTCTTTTCTCATAAGGCAGTGTTTGAACACTTTTCCTGTAAATCCAAAAAGTCATATTTTGGAGCACACTGAAGACTATGGCGAAAAGTGAAATATCCTCAAATAAAACCCAGAAAGAAGCGAACCCAGGAATCTGTGAATGGATATTAAGTGTCATCCAGAGGACTGTGGTGAGCAAGGAAATGTCTTTTGATGAAAACTGGAGAGAAACTTTCTCAGCAACTGCTTTGTGATGTGTGTATTCATCTCATGGAGTTAAAGCGTTCTTTGGATTGAGCACTTTGAAATCACTATTTCTGCGGAATCTGAGGGAGGACATTTTGGAATGCTCTATAGTATATGGAAAAAGAAATATCCTCAGATAAAAACCAGAAGGAACCTTTCTGTGAAACTGCTATGTGTCTTCTGAATTCCTCTCATGCCGTTAAGCTTCTCTTTTCATTGAGCAGTTTTCTAACACTGTTTATGTTTAGCGTGCTAAGGGATATTCAGGACCGCTTTGAAGCTTATGGTGAAAACGGAAGTAGATTCAGATAGAAACTGGAGAGAAGCTTTCTGAGGAACAGCTTTTGATGTGTGCAGTCCACTCACAGTGTTGTACCTCTTCCCATACAGCATCGGGAACACCCTTTTGGTGAAACTGTTCTGTGGTATGTGCATTCATCTCACAAAAATAAAGTTTTCTTCACATGAGATAGCTTGGAAACTCTGTCATGAACGGATCCCCAAAGGGTGGTTCAGGAGCACATTCAGGACAATGGTGAAAAAGCAAATATCTTCAGAAAAAACCTGGAGAAAAACTTTCTGTGAATCTGCATGTTGCTATGTTTATTCATCCCACACAGATAAAACATTCCTTATATTACGCAGTTTTGAAATTCCATCATGAACGGATCCACGAACGGACATTCGTAAGCACATTCAAGTCTATGTTGAAAAAGGAAATATCTTCAGATAAAAACTGGAGAGAAGCTGTCTGAGAAACTGCTTTGTGATGTGTGTATTCATCTCACAGAGTTAAACCATTCTTTGGATTGGGCAGTTTGAAATCACTGTTTCTGTTAGATCTGAGGAAGGATACTTGGGAAAGCTCTTTAGAATAAGGAGAAAGAACCATCCTCAGATAAAAACCAGAAGGAAGCTTTCTGTGAAATTGCTATGTGTCATGTGAATTCCTCTCACTCAGTTAAGCTTCTCTTTTCATTCAACAGTTTTCTAACGCTGTTCATGTTTAGCACGTGAAGGCATATTCGGGAGCACTTTGAGGCTTATGGTGAAAAAGGAAATATGTTCAGATAGAAACTGGAGAGAAGCTTTCCGAGGAACTGCTTTGTGACAGGTACATTTCACTCACAGTTATACCTTTTTTTCATAGACGATTTGAGAATCCCTTTTGGAGAAAAAGCTACCAAGGGACATTTGGGAGTATATGTATGGTTATTGTGAAAAAGGAAATATCCTCAGAGAAAAACTGGAAAGAAGCTTCCTGTGAAACTGCTTTGTGATAGATATATTTATTCATCTCACATAGATAAAACTTTCTTTATATTACACAGTTTGGAAACTCCGTCATGGACAGATCCACGAAGGGAAATTCAGGAACACGTTCACGCCTATGGTGAATAAGGAAATATCTTCAGATAAAAACTGGAGAGAGGCTTTCTGAGAAACTTCTTTGTGATGTGTGCATTCCCCTCAGGGAGTTATACCTCTTTACCATAAGGCAGTGTAAGAACCCCATTCCTGTAAAACCAAAAAAGTGATATTTTGGAGCGCATTGACGACTATGACGAAAAGTGAAATATCCTCAAATAAAACCCAGAAAGAAGTATTCCAAGAAACTGTTCTCTGACATGTGCATTCATTTCAGAAAGTTAAAGCTTACACTACATTTCCCAGTTTGGACAGTCTGTCTTTGAAGAATCATGAAGGGATATGAAGTGGCGCCCGGAGGTCTGTGGTGAGTAAGGAAATGTCTTCCTTTGAAAACGGGAGAGAAGCTTTCTGAGCAACTTCTGTGTGATGTGTGTATTCATCTCATGGAGTTAAATCATTCTTTGGATAGAGTAGTTTGAAATCCCTGTTTCTGTGGAATCTGTGAAAGGACATTTGGGAACACTCTTTAGAATATGCTGAAAAAGAAATACCCTCCAATAAAAACCAGAAGAAATCTTTCCGTGAAACTGCTTCTGTGTTGCATAAATTCCGCTCACACCATTAAGTTTCTCTTCTCATTGAGCAGTATTCTAACACTGTTTTTGCTTAATCTGTGAAGGGATATTTGGGAGCACTTTGAAGCTTATGGTGAAAAAGGAAATATCTTCAGATAGAAACTGGAGAGAAGCTTTCCGAGGAGCTGCTTTGTGATGTGTGTATTCCACTCACAGAGTTAAATTTTTCTTTTCATGGAGGATTGCATAATCCCTTTTGCAGAAAAAGCTACTGGGGGACATTTGGGAGTATAGGGATGGCTATGATGAAAAAGGAAATATCCTCAGACAAAAACTGGAAAGATTTCTGTGAAACTGCTTTGTGATAGATATGTTTATCATCTCACATAGATAAAACTTTCAACTTTCCTTATATTATGCAGTTTGAAACTCCGTCATGGATGGATCCATGAAGGGACATTCCAGAACACATTCAGGCTTTCAGTGAAAAAGGAGATATCTTCAGATAAAAACTGGAGAGAAGCTTTCTGAGAAACTGCTTGGTGATGTGTGCATTCCACTCAGGGAGTTGTACCTCTTTTCTCATAAGGCAGTGTTTGAACACTGTTCCTGTAAAACCGAAAAAGTCATATTTCGGCACGCATGGCAGACTATGGCGAAAAGTGAAATATCCTCAAATAAAACCCAGAAAGAAGCGTTCCATGAAACTGCTCTCTGACGTGTGCATTCATTTCAGAGAGTTAAAACTTACTCTACATTTCCCAGTTTGGAAAGTCTGTCTTTAAGGATTCTGCAAAGGGATACTAAGAGGCTCCCAGAGAACAGTGGTGAGAAAGGAAATGTCTTTCATTGAAAATTGGAGAGAAGCTTTTTGAGCAGCTGCTCTGTGAAGTGTGCATTATTCTCATACAGTTAAATCATTCTTTGGATTGAAGAGTTTGAAATCACTGTTTCTGTGGAACCTGAGAAAGGATTTGGGAACACTCTTTAGAATATGCTGAAAAGGAAATACCCTCATATAAAAAACAAAAGGAAGCTTTCTGTGAGACTCCTCTGTGTCGAGTGAATTCCACTCACACAGTTCATCTTGTCTTCCCATTGAACAGTATTCTAACACTGTGTTTAGTCTGTGAAGGGATATTCGGGAGCGCTATGAGGCTTATGGTGAAAACGGAAATATCTTCAGATAGAACCTGGAGAGAAGCTTTCAGAGGAGCTGCTTTGTGACGTATGTATTTCACTCACAGAGGTATAACTTTCTATTCATAGAGGATTTGGGAATCCCTTTTGGATAAAAAGCTACCAAGGGACATTCGGGAGTATATGTATGGTTATTGTGAACAAGGAAATATCCTCAGAGAAAAGCTGGAAAGAAGCATTCTGTGAAACTACTTTGCGAGATATATATTTATTCATCTCACATAGATAAAACTTTCTTAAATTACGCAGTTTGGAATCTCCATCATGGACGGACCCACGAAGGGAAATTCAGGAGCACATTCAGTCCTATGTTGAAAAAGGACTTCAGATAAAAACTGGAGAGAGGATTTCTAAGAAACTGCTTTGTGATGTGTGCATTCCCCTCAGGGAGTTATACCTCTTTACCATAAGGCTGTGTATGAATACCATTCCTGTAAAACCAAAAAAGTGATATTTTGGAATGCATTGAACACTATGATGAAAAGTGAAATATCCTCAAATAAAAAACACAAAGAAGCGTTCCAAGAAACTACTCTCTGATATTTGCACTAATTTCACAGAGTCAAAGCTTTCTCTACATTGTCCAGTTTGGGAACTCTGTCTTTGAGGTATCTGCAAAGGGATATTAGGTGGCTCCTGGAGGTCTGTGGTGAGTAAGGAAATGTCTTCTGTTGAAAACTGGAGAGAAGCTTTCTGAGCAACTTCTGTGTTATGTGTGTATTCATCTCATGAAGTTAAATCATTCTTTGCATAGAGCAGTTGGAAATCCCTGTTTCTGTGGAATCTGTGAAAGGATACTTGGGAACCCTCTTTACAATATGCTGAAAATGCAATAACCTCAGATAAAAACCAGAAGTAAGCTTCCTGTGAAACTGCTCTGGATTGTGTGAATTCCACTTGCACTATTAAGCTTCTTTTTTCATTGAGCTGTATTGTACCATTGTGTTTGTTTAGTCTGTGATGGGATACTCGGTAGCGCTTTGTGGGTTATGGTGAAAATGGAAATATCTTCAGATAGAAACTGGAGAGAAGCTTTCTGAGGAGGTGCTTTGTAATGGGGGCATTCTACTCACTGTGTTATACCTTTCTTTTCATGGAGGATTAGGGAATCTCTTTTGGAGAAAAGGCTACCAGGGGATATTCAGGAGTATATGGACGGCTACGGTGAAAAAGGAAATATGCTCAGACAAAAACTGGAAAGAAGATTTCTGTGAAACTGCTTTGTGATAGATATATTTATTCATCTCACATAGATAAAACTTTCTTTATATTATGCAGTTTGGAAACTTCGTCATGGATGGTTCCGTGAAGGGACATTTGGGAGCACATTCAGGCCTACGGTGAAAAAGGAAATCTCTTCAGATAAAAACTGGAGAGAAGCTTTCTGAGAAACTGCTTTGTGATGTGTGCATTCTACTCAGGGAGTTATACCTCTTTTCTGATAAGGCAGTGTTTAAACACTGGTCCTGTAAAACCGAAAAAGTGATATTTCAGAACACATTGAAGACTACGGTGAGAAGTGAAATATCCTCAAATAAAACCCAGAAAGAACCATTCCAAGAAACTGCTCTCTGATATGTGTATTCATGTCACAGAATTAAAACTTATTCTACATGGCCCAGTTTGGAAACTCCATCTTTGAGGAATATGCGAAGGGATATTAAGTGACACCCTGAGGCCTGTGTTGAGCAAGGAAATGTCTTCCATTGAAAACTTGAGAGAAGCTTTCTAAGCAGCTGCTTTGTGATGTGTGTATTCATCTCGTAGGGTTAAATCATTCTTGGGATAGAGCAGTTTGAAATCACTGTTTCTGTGGGACCTGAGAAAGGAAATTTGCGAACGCTCTTTAGAATACACTGAAAAACCAATACCTTCAGATAAAACAAGAAGCAAGTTTCCTGTGAAACTGCTCTGTGTCGTGTGAATTCCACTCACCCAGTTAAGCTTCACCTTTCATTGAGCAGTTTCCTAACACTGTTTATGTTTAACGTAAATAGGGATATTCGAGAACACTTTGAGGCTTATGGTGAAAATGGAAATATGTTCTGATAGAAACTGGAGAGAAGCTTTCCGAGGTGCTGCATTGTGACATGTGCATTCCACTCACAGTTTTATACCTCTTTTCTCATACAGTATCTAGGAAACCCTTTCTGCAAAACTGTTCTTAGATATGTGTATTCATCTCATGTAAATAAATCTTTTTTTTTTTTTTTTTTTTCATTTTCTTGTGCAAATCTTTTTTTTTTTTTTTTTTTTT